>NC_142151.1:19265151-19416666 GCF_024610735.1 Ursus americanus | reverse complement strand
AGGAATGGGAAAGAGATAAATTATTTGTGCAAGTTTAAGCTAACACATGTGCTATTTGTTCCTCCCAAAATTTTAAATGACCTTCAAATTTGTATATCTATGCACTTTAAGTCGTTAATATATCCAATGGCATTAAGCCACAGGAACGTATGTCAAAAATTGGCTCCAAGTTTATGTCTTTCAAGAAGTCTTCCCTTCTCCGATCACTCTGCAGCTATCCCCTTGGTGCCCATTTCTACTATTTTGTACAACGTGATAGATTTCTTGCAGAGGGTTAAGCCCATATACTCAAACCAGTTGTGCTCATATCCTGGCTCGAAACCTTACAATCTGTGTGATCCTAGGTTTTCTCCATGAATAATTTCTTAAAAGCCCTCATAACAGTTTCTGGCACAGGAAAAATGGACAGTAAATGTTAGGTATTATTATTTATAGTTTCTTTGTTGTTTCAGATCTGCCTTGACTCATTTCATATATGTATTTTTGGTCTCAATAAATGTCTGTTACATAACTGCCTTCACAAACAAATTCTAATGCATGAAAACACATAGATCGAACCTAAATAACTTAAAAGACCAGATGTCAGAATTTCAGAGCATTATTCTTATCATGTGTCCAAACTTCTGAACATTTCTCTTACATTTTACTGGGTTAGTAAGATTAGAGAATTACATTGGCTTAAGGATCACATGTGCCTCAATCTACGAACTTTAAGATCTGACATGCCCAGGCTCACAGGAAAACCCAGGCACCAATGTGACTCTAACCATCAAACATCCACAATTTCACTCCTAATAAGGTAGAAGAAATGAAGGATAACTTCTTGATAGCCTTTTTAGGGAGAGAAGACATAAGAAGACTACCGGGTATAAACGACATGGTAAGTTTCCGGTACTCTAATCAGACTCTGTCCCTGGCAGCCGGCCACATGCGTAGAGGCACACATCTGTAGAGCTCCCCCAGGGCTCTGGACGGAGACCTGGGGCTCCAGCGCACCTGTGGTTCACACCAGATCCTGAGATACTGGAATAAAGCCAACATAAGGTATTTCTAAAGTCAGAAAAGTGTATGGAATGACTTCAGGGTTTGGGGGACATGGTTTGGTGAGTCCATGGCTCTGTAGCTGAGGGTCCCTGAAGTGGGAACATCAGCAAACACAAGGACAACCACATCGACAATGATGCAGGGTTCCACATCTCAGGAAAGGCCCTCTCCCGTTTTACTAACTTCCTGCGGAAGACTTCGTTTTGTTTTCCAAACAATAATATCTGACACCTGAGCTTCCTGGAGACTTAACAGAATGCTCAACTAAAAATATATATTGTTTAGCAATTCTGCTATGAAATAGGATAGCAATACATGGAAAATCATTTCTTTGCCCTTCACCATGGTTCTAAGGAAAACAAAGACACACGTGACAATGTTACAGCGCTACTGAGTCAAGCACAGGACTGTTTCTGTTTGTGGAGGTGGTGGTATTTACAAGAAGGGAACTTTCTTTCAACAGCACAATACTTTGCAACCACTAATTCATCATTCCATTTAATCCACCTTGGGTCCCCTGAGGCTTAGCACAAGATTCTTTAAAATCTGTGGTAACTGTCAAAGTAATTTAGGTTTAATGGGATATACCTCGACAGAGCTGAGGGAGAGAAAAGCGGGGGGTGGGGATGATAAGCATTAAGGTACAAATAGCTCTTCGTAAAAACAGAGGTTACCTGCAATAAAATTCAAATGACGCTCCTTATTTTCTCTCCATACACCTTTTTAAAACATTGATTCAAAAGATTTTCTTGGTTGCGTTCTTCTATTTTTCTCTTAAGAGAGTGAAATTGTGGTACACTCTAAAGATATGTTGTCATTGGCACACAATTAACTCTTATTAAACTAAAATAGAGTGGTGGCATTTTAAATTATAATCAATGTATGCTGAAGAGGAGGCGATGAACAGTCCTCCCATTATGAACCACCCACAATCTCTGTGGAGACACTCTTTTCACATAAGGTTGAAGTGAAAACCTCTAGGTCTTCCCAGGCATTTTTTTTTTCAATAAATTACTTCATAAAAGGGCTCAAATGTGGTTTTTAGGAAGCAATGTGTTGATAAATATTATCAATATGCTATCATTTGTGGTCTTCACCTCTCCTTCTAAGGACTCCCACAGTGGCTGACAAAGTTACCATCATGATGTCCCCACCACGGTGCTGGAAGGCAATGCACATGGCTGGCTCTCAGAAGCTCAGGTGAACTCACTCCAATACACTCAAACACAGCCACCAAGACTGATGGAGGAGACGAAGCACACCTCCAAGGTTCCGCTGTTATAGCAACATCTGGGAAGGAAGGTGGGTATCCGAAACATTTTGTTTTTTTTCCTTCTCTGCCTCACTGGGAAGTTTTCTAGTAGTTGACATTTTTTCTCAGATCCTGGTCTAGGAGATTTATCAAGAACAACTTTAAAAAGGGGATGGGGGGTGCTCAGGGGTCCACATGATATCTTAATAGCCCTTATTAGTATTATTGACTAGGAAAAAAAAAAAAAAGCACTTAGCATAAATTAACCCTGGGAATTCTCAAGGATCCCTGAGGAGTAAGCAGGCGGTAAGTGTGAATTCCATTTTATAGGAAGCTCAGAGTTTCTGAGAAGATAAGAAATCAAGTTGAGCAACAGAACCATTAAGCAGCAGTAATCCTCTTCAGTGGCAGACTAGAAGAGGCCCACTCCTCTGGGGAAAAAAACTAAGCCTTATTCCCCCCATACACTCCAGTCTTAATTCAGTTGTTCCACTTACACTCAACCTATTTCTCACCCAGCAGGTGCTTGAGGACCTGGTTAGTATAAACCGGAAGCAGCAGCCTCTGTGAACTTGAATGTTTGTTTTGCCTCCTCAGATGCTGTCACCTAAAAATGTTGGGCTACAATAAAGTGCAGCCTTATGAAACATGCTGTATCACTGAGAAATCACTGTCTCATCCTTCTTGCTGAACCCTTCATTGGAAAAAAAAAAAATAAAAAACTTCTTTCTCCTCTTCCAAATATGCCTTGGTATTCTCAGTGCCCTGAGAAGTAACCAGTTTCGGTTCAGACCAATTGGGGTAGATTAAGCTGTATGGTCTCAGAGATGGACGGCTTGGAGGGTTTCACCCCAAAAGATGCTGAGGAGAGCTGGATCTTCCGGGCCGGAGGCTGGGGGTGATGGTGTCGAGTGCAGGGGGGGAGGCTGGGATTAGAAGACGCCTGCACGCTGACTTCTCACAGCACCTGAGAAGCAGCAGCACTCTGTGTGATGGTCTAGATGCGGCACTTTGCACAGCTCAGGGGCCCAAGTTCGCATCCCATGGAGCAAGTGAGCAGTAATGGGGCGCCACTCTCAAATGGGTCCACAAGCTTCAACGGCAAACGCCTCAGCAACTGTCAACCGGGACAAAGAATAGAGGCCCCTTGTCCAATTCTTCCGATTGATGTCAACCCCCTTGACCCCTTTGCTATTCTGAGTAAGGGGGCGAGGAGGAGAAGGTCTCCTGAAAAAACAGCTTGAGTTTGGTTGTCCTGCTAGGTAGGTGAATGGAGCCATCCATACTTGATTTGATTCAGAACAGAGAAATGAGATGCTTTTGCATCTCAGTGCCATCATGAAAATTTTGAAGGCAATTTAAGGCAAAGTAATTTCCTTACTGTGGCAGGAAGGGCTTTCTACAGTCCCCCCTTGCCTCAGGCTAACTGGAAACCCTATCCTATTAATCCTGTACTCCTTTTCTATGAACGCTCCCTGGCTCCACAAATATCTCCAATGCAAATGAACTAACTGAAGTTAAGTTTACTTCACGGGCTCAGGGCTTTAACATTTTATACCGAAACATGTAGGTTACCCTAGGTCTTGGGATGCCCCTCTTTGATTAGAGTTAATTTGATTAAAGACGTATGCAGCCCTCTTTAAGTCAGTAATAGCCAAGAGCAAAGGTTGTTCCTGCCATACATTTTTGCCAGATTTACATCGATATATCTGAGGGTACATTTTTTTTTTAATAATTTTTTTATTATGTTAGTCACCATCCAGTACATCCTTAGTTTTTGAGGTAGTGTTCCATGATTCATTATTCTTGTATAACACCCAGTGCTCCATGCAGTCTGTGCCCTCGTTAATACCCATCACCGGCCTATCCCAATCCCCCACGCCCCTCCCCTCTGAAGCCCTCAGTATGTTTCCGAGAGTCCATAGTCTCTCATGGTTCATTCCCCCTTCTGTTTACCCCCCCCTTCATTCTTCCCTTCCTTCTCCTACCAATCTCCCTGCTATTTCTTATGTTCCATAAATGAATGAAACCATATGATAATTGTCTTTCTTTGCTTGACTTATTTCACTTAGCATTATCTCCTCCAGTCCCATCCATGTTGCTGTAAATGTTGGGTTATCGTTCTTTCTGATGGCTCAGTAATATTCCATCATACATATGGACCACATCTTCTTAATCGAGTCATCTCTGGAAGGGCATCTCGGCTCCTTCCACAATTTAGCTGTTGTGGACAAAGCTGCTATGAACATTGGGGTGCATATGGCTGAGGGTACATTTCTAGAATCTTAGCTACTTTGTGCAGAAATTTTGTGAAGCAAAACGAAAGCAGAGAAAGCATGGCAAACCCATCCATCTCTACCAGTAAGTCCAGGGCCAAAGCTTCCTTGGCTTCCATGCCACCAGAGAACAGCAGAAGAATACACAAGTACAGAGCATTAGGTTACTGCGCCAGCTTTGGCGAGGAGAAAAGTGAGGCCCATTTTCTGCTTTTACTTGAAAGTGAGTTATCTCTACCTTCATACTGGACAAATTATTTAACCCCTGTGGGCCATGGGTTTCCTCATCTAAAAGTCTGTATATTCAACTAGATGAACCCTAAGATTCCTTACGGCACTGAAACTTTTTGATTCTAGGATATTATGGAGTCCCAATATCCCAAAAACAAAGGAGGAGAGAGACATTGTTCTCATTCTATTGTCCACACAGCTGGATTTATCAGATTAAGATTGTGAGTTATAAATAAAGGAAGAAAAGACACTGATAACAATATAGAACTTACATTTTTCATCCATATGGATCTTAATTATTTCACGTGCTAACAAATAATTGAACAGGCTATCTATGGAAATGATTTTGTCCATTCATCCACTTTTCTCTATAACAGTAAAAATAACCTTACTGCTTTGTTATAAAACTGCGTTCAAATAAAAATAGGGAAATGCAATCCTCAACAGTTTCTGAGATCTAGCTGCGTGAAGTCTCTGTGAGCCCCAACAGCTCTTCATATACACACAAAGGTAAGAGTGCCATCTGCTGGCTCAAGTTGTCTAATCGTGTCTTTCTGACTTGATAGAAAAAAGTTACTCCAGAGAGAACTGTTAAAACTAGAATCTACATCCTGCTTCACGAAAACTCTGAATTTTCTATAATGTGATGTATAGGGCCTAAAGAGAAAAATCATTTGTCCTTAAGTCCAAAATACACAAAACATATGAACTATTACTCCTGAATTACATAATAAGTACTTAATTGTAATCATATCCTACAATATTCACCACATCAAAAGGCAATAAACTTAGATTTGAAAGTAAGTAGATACTGCCTTTCTTTAAAAGCTTTAAGAAAGACAGAATATCTGGAATGTTTATACAATAAGACAGAGTGTCAATTATCAAAAGTTTCATCAGTTTGACAGCAACAAACTAAGGGAATGGGGGGAGTAGTTCTATTAACAGGTTCAAATAAAGAAAAAAGAAAACAATGGTTAAGTTGAAAAGTCACCTATCGGATATAACCATCACTTCATACTTCCACACTAGTATCAGTGGGCAGATGAAGGCCAGAATGAAGCACTTTGCCGACTCTCTGTTTTATGAAGTGCTGTAATGTTAACATCAGGGCCACCAAATTCACTCTTACTCATCTTAATCCCACCAAAATCTCCTTCAGAACCTACTCTCTTTTAAGGCAACCCCTTACAGCAGTGGAGCTGCTCAGTGAATGTTTCACATAAAAATGAAACATTCCAATTACTTATACCAATAATGGTGTAAGATCCCAGAAAAATTTATTCCATGGCCTGAAATGTTGGATAACTGCTTAGCACAATCCTGTAATTATCTAAAGAGTTGTATGAGGCGACTGGAATACTTTTTATTCAAAAAAGTACACAAGGGACGCTTGGATGGCTCAGTCAGTTAAGTATCTACCTTCGGCTCAGGTCACGATCCCAGGGTCCTGGGATCGAGTCCCACATTGGGCTCTCTGCTTAGCAGGGCACCTGCTTCTCCCTCTGCCTGCCACTCCCCCTGCCTGTGCTCTCTCTGACAAATAATTTTTTTTTTTAAGTACACCAAGCTTCCTGTGCACAAAGCATTTAGCCAGAAGAAAACAATCCTTCTAAATAAATGAGATTCAGTATTACCAAGAAGCCAACAGATGAACTAGCATGACTCTTAAGCATCCTTGGCATTCCTCTTAATTTTCTGCCTTACCTGTACGGTAAAGATTATCTCATAACAATTCACTGATTTTTGGCATTAAAGGTGGTTTTACTGTCTCATGATGCCATGTTGTGCGGTTGTTTGGAAAGGACCAAGAATTAAAATATTAAATCAAGTAACAAGTATATTTTAAATGAATTTAGTCAGGGATATAAATCTGTATGGAAAAAGAAACAATGTACTCACTGTTCTTTTGTTGAAAGATGATATTGATCATGCTGTTTCCTCCGTGTATGAATATGAATGAGCGTGAGTAAGCTATACTACAGATTACTCACAGTCTGTATTTTGGATTAAAATGATTTCAGGATCGAAGTTAGTGTTGGTGGCCTGTCTTCACACATTTTCCATCACTGGTACCAGGATATAAGAATGCAGTTGCCCGAAGCCCACATGCCGCTTCTGGTTCTCTGAGAATGTCTTTTGATCGGTTTGCCAGTCTCCACCAAACTTGCCGAAGTCCTAATGACAGAGCTCTGAAACCACATCCGCAAGAACACAGGAAACCAATCGTGAGTTTACACCAAGTTAATGACAACAGACAAGCCGGAGGAAATTACTTCATGTACAACACGCCACTCCTCATACTTACTCGACATTGAAAGCTACCACGGATCAACTACAATGACAGTATCAGACCAGGAACAACCCGTATTTGTCTCACACTCTATCATAAAATCATTTATTATTTCATTTGTTTTTCAAGATGCCCTCTGAGATAGGCAGGCTATTTTCTAAATCACCTGAAACCACTTATTCAATTTTTCATTAGTAAACAGCTGCAAGGTTTCTCCACTTGAGTAATGTTTACCGTAAGACTAAAAACCCAGGAGAGTTTGTCAATGATACACTAGTAAATACTAAACCCTAAACGAGAGATTGACATAACCCAAGGAAGCATAACGTCTGCTAGAACGATCACACACTCTGTTGATGGAATTCATCTCTATCAGCCAAATGGCGGACACTGCCACGCACAGCAATGCCAATGAAGAGGTGCCCAAAGTAGCCATCTCCCTCTAGACTGGAGGATGTCGGCAAGGAGTGACAAAAATTAAATGACACCAATCAAATCTTTGTTTTTGAATATATCAAACTGATTTATCAGCACAAAAATATATTTGAGATTATCTAGATGAAAACACAGACCCCAAAAGGTTGTGTCCTATCAAGTTCCCGCAGTTAGTTAGCAGAGTCAAGACTGGAACCTGGTTGTAAACTTGAGTCCAGAAACTAAGGTTGCACATTGAAACAACGCGAAAGAATACAGGATAATCCATCGAAATGGTAAAAATAAAAATACATATGGCCAATACATTAGTACTCAAAGAAGTTTCAATTTAAACAAGATACTGTAATTCACCATCCAGTGCTGTTGAGAATCTAATTATTAAGAGCATGAGAAAACACGCTACTTACATCAGCAGCTGGTGGGTAAGTGAAGTGATCCAACATTTAACTTTAGATATAAAGACTTAGGGGCGCCTGGGTGGCACAGCGGTTAAGCGTCTGCCTTCGGCTCAGGGCGTGATCCCAGCGTTATGGGATCGAGCCCCACATCAGGCTCCTCTGCTATGAGCCTGCTTCTTCCTCTCCCACTCCCCCTGCTTGTGTTCCCTCTCTCGCTGGCTGTCTCTATCTCTGTCAAATAAATAAATAAAATCTATAAAAAAATAGATATAAAGACTTAGATAGAGGTGATACAGAGATACATCCTTAAAAATATACAAATATCCATACCTTTTCATCCAATAATCCCATTTCTAAGATGAATACAGAATTATTTATAAGGCTGTTTCTCTCAAAGTTAACTGCAACACACAAATAATGGAAACAATATAAATGTCTACCTATACCAAATCAATAAAATTAAAATCAATGTTTATCTCTCATTACAAAGGAATACTACATAGCCAAGAAAAATTGTGTTTTAGAAAGATAGTTTATGAGTTGGGAAAATGCTTTAGGTACATTTTGACATATTAATGTATGTTTTTTTATATATTTTGATATTAAATGTATTTATAAACAATATGATAAGTATGATCCCAATTAAGGCAATATTTGTGAATAAACATATTTAGCAAATACACAGTCAATAGCACACATACAAAAAGACACTGAAGAACATGTAATAACAGTAGTTGTCCTTGTATTAGAAATTTTGATTTTTTCATCTTATGCTTTTCCATACTTTCCATATTTTCTGCAGTGAATACATATTTCGTCTTTCACAAAAAAAAAATAATAATTGCATTTAAACTAACACAATGCCAGCGGAGACACAGGACTACAGCAGGACTTATGCTTTGGTTGGGTCGGCAGCTGCGGGGCTTCCAGGCACCTCAGCTAGTCAAGGATTAGTGCTTGGGGGATTTATCTGGCTCTTAATTTTCTGGAAGTTAAGGCAAAAACAGAGTAGGAAGTTCGATTTCTATCAACAGAAAATACATTATTCACAGTTCTTTTTTCCTGGAACTATAGCTAAACAGGATTCAGCATCGTTCAAATTCTTATATAAAAGGCCTCATGAAGTATATGGAGCAGGAACTTCAACTGTGACCTTAAAACTCGGCAGCTTTCTTTTGGCATCTTTCAGGCATTGACCCTATGATAAATCATATCCCACTACATGAAATTAAATATAAATACAATTAAATTTGAGATGTGTGTAATCTCTGGCAAGACATGGGTCCTTATAACAGTGCATTTTGGTTTCAAGTGTTTTTAATAATACCATAATAATCTATCCTGTAATGCTCTAATCTAGAGGATTCACGTCACTGGTTGTGACAAAGTATGAGTCAGAAGCAGAATGCTTCCTTTTATTTAAAAAGAATGTCCTTGGGGCACCTGGGTGGCTCAGTCGTTTAAGCATCTGCCTTCGGTTCGGGTCATGATCCCAAGGTCGTGGGATCAAGCCCCACGCTGGGGCTCCCTGCTAGGTGGGGAGACTGCTTCTCTGCCTCTGCTCTTCCTCTCTCTCTCTCTCTCTCTCAAATAAAATCTTTTTTAAAAAATAAATTAAAATCAAGAAAATAAAAAGAATGTCCTTAATATCCCAATATATTAAATTAAAACAAATACTTCAATCATTCCCCAAAGGGATAATAGGGAGTCATTATGTTTTTATGTGTTACATATTGGAACATGTAATATGCTCTGAATCGCATCAAAACCCTTTTACTACAAAGCTGAAAAAGTCTAATATGAAGTATTTGACCACATTCTTAGAAATGCCATAAATAAAACTGTCTAGAAGATTAATTGAGGTAGTCCTGTCAACTTTACCCTAGCCTTCAATAACCATTCCACCAGTCATCCAAATCAAAGCGAAACAAAACCAAGCACGGAGTCCCTCTCTTGGCCAGCCTAGATATGCCAACCTCTCCCTCACCTAAATCTTGTCATACAGTGTAGTTCCCTCACTTTCCCTTGCTCCTACCCATGGCCAGTTCACTGTCTCCCACCAACTATAACACCAGAAGAGATGTTTGGGAAGAACATTGGTCATAATTATATCTGCCTCTAAAAAGTTATGAGCATACCCAGACATCCCTGTTTGCAACTCGATACCATTATTTTATTCAGCAAACATTTTATTTTTTACCATGTACTAGTCCTAGACAGTATGTGATACAGACAGGTGTGAAAATATGTGGAATACAGAGTTATAACTACTATGGTAGCATTATGCATATGGTTCAATGAAGAGCAAAGGAGAAAACTGTCAAGTTTATACAAATAAGAGTTGCAGTTTCAATTCTATCAAATATGTGTTTGTAGTCATCTTCTAATGACCTTCAAAGGGTTTCTGAAGTGTTGGTATTCTAATGTATTGGGATTTAAGGAGCAAGTGAACAGTCTGACCATTTTTCTAGCTTTGATCACCTTCTGTTCCGCTCTCAGCACTCTCACTATAGCCTAAAACACAGAGCACATACTCATACTGCAGTATTTTATTAATACAGTTAACGGATACAAAACAGCATTAATTAACTGGCATACAAAGGTGCTAACACTCCTCTACCATTTGTGGGGGTCCGGTGAATATCTGTCATGTTTGTGGCAATGCAGCATCTTTTGTACACTCTTCTGTCTGAACATTTTCACACATTCTGAGTCCCGTCTCTTCAACAGAGAAGCCAGAACTCCCATCTAGTTTGCAGCTGGGTAAAGCAGTGATACACCCACACAGGCCTTCAGCCTGGGAGGCTGGTGACATGAGAAAGCAGATGCAGATGTAATCCATCTTCCAGTGAGCGTGGCATCAGATATATCTGGCCTTCCAGGTCAGAAGTCCCAGAACTTCTGAGGTCCGGTCCAGTATCATCAGTGAAGTCACAACGTCCAGGACAAACTGCACTAATTGGGGCAGCAGTGGGGCCTTTGCTAGAGTAGCCACGAAGGTCTGTTTGGGGCACTGTTTCTGGTAGTTTAGGAGCTGAGCCAGACATCTCAAGTCTATTGGAGATTCTTTGATGGGACAAATATATTTTAATAAGCTTCTTTCCTGCACAATTAAGCTAAGGTGGATTTTATTGTTTGGAACCATGACACACTTTCAACGGCTACTGATTACAGAGACAGCCTTCCCATGAAGGATATCAGATTCTAAACCTCCCTAATGATCACAGAGCAATACCCTTGGAGTGCTCCGTTTCCTAGCCCTCAGGAATACAGACGATGCTTGAGTAGTTGCAAACTCCCTTGGCAGTTTGCTGCCCTACTTACACGGAGCTCAACAGCTAGTCCGCTTATGGAAACAGACTACATTTCTTTGCTTCTTGGTATGTACACCCTTTCACTCCCTTCCTCCAAATCTTAGCACACAGCACTATTAATTTTCTTTACCTAAAAAAGTGTCTGTTTCTCCCTATTTACCTTCAACCTGTAAGCCAGTTCTCTCTACATTATAAAACATTTTTTCCAGCTCTATAGTGCCTATTGTAATAGCTACATTCTAAAATATTTTCAAATTGTTTTTGAAAGTCTTCATAAGGAATATAAACTTTCCCTTTACCTATGAATAGACCTGGTAATTTCATTCAGAAAATTCTCAGAGGGAACTGCTATCCCACTGCCCTAATAGCCTTGTCCTGTTAGTGTTACTGGTTGAGCCTATCCACTAATATAGATTCTACCAGCCTATCTGACATCCAATTGGTTCCTTCTGCAATATTAGCTTTAGTGGCTTGTTTCTGTACAGTATATTTTTTAAAAATAAAGGAGTTCAGTGTTTTCATCTACAAAGATGTCTCCGCAGACTGTCACTTTTTACCAAGTATAGGTATACATATGCAGAAGTGTACATATACACGAATATTTACTCTCAACTCTTCGAATTTATCAAATTCATCAAGACAGGGATGAGATTTGCTTTCATGAAATATATGAAAGACAGTGTTACTGACCAAGTGTAGTATAAACAAAATGGAGGAAGGGGGTCATACAAATTAAGAAAGCAAATTATTCTGAAGCTGTTAATTCACGTATAAAATACTTACCAGCTCAAGCCTATGACATCTCAAACCAGGTCAAGAGTGCACATGGGATTCTAGGAACCCACTGGTATTAGGTTTTATAATACAGGCATTACTTCATGGATATTTGGTCAAAATACCTTGTAGGTTGACCTAGCAAAATTTGTTTTCCTGTTTGAGACTGCTTTAAGTTCAAATTTTAAAAATGAAACCTAGAAAAAAATTCATGTAATATAGGAAGTAAGCAGGATATTGATGAAAAGACATACTCCTTCATTAACCACAAATACACCCTTTCTTCAATAAGAGCTAAAAGTTGTATTCTAGATTGGACATAGGGATTACAAATACTAAGAAGCATTAATCAAACACACATGGGGGATCCTGGCATTAGTTCTTTATGTTACTGATATGAATATAGGTTAGTATGATTTCTGCTATACAGGGCGTAAAATGAAGTTTAGCATCATGCCTGGAAAAAGTTCAGTATCATGCTATTTGGCCTCAAGAGTATAAAAGAATAATAGTAATAACTGCTTATGACATGTTAAGCATTTCTCAAGAAATTTACAGGTATTTTCTCACTCCTACAACAACACTAAGATATACCTTCATAACCCATTTCACAATGAGGTACATAGAGGTTAAGTAACTTTCCCAAGGTCACACAGTACTACTGAATTTGGGACTCAAACTTAGGCAATCTAAGCCCAGAGCTTCTGCTTTACATGATTTACTATACTGCCTCCCTATTTTCTCTCCTGGGTCCTTGAAATTATTTGACACTCCATACTATAGATTTTTAAGTATGTGATTAAAGATGTGGGGAGAGGAACACTTGGATGGCTCAGTTGGTGGAGTGTCTGACTCTCCATCTCAGGTCTTGATCTCAGGGTCATAAGCTCAAGCTCCGAATTGAGTGTGGAGTCTACTTAAAAAAAAAAAAAAAAAAAAGATGTTGAGAGGAAGAAGAAGGGAGGAAATGCTTAGAAAAATTTCAAGCATAAAGAAATTTTCTTCCTCTAGGATTTGAGTGATGTTATTACCCTCAATAAAAAAATTGTGAAGCAATATTACTCAGATGTTGGTAAATACATATCCTGGCAAAATATGCTTCCAGCTGTTCAAGCTAATTGCCTTTTTTTTTTTTTTTGGACTTGCTTGTTCAGATCATTTGTGATATTTTTAGCTGTGTTTTCCATTTGCATCATCAACAGAGATTGAACAAGAGGCCACTGCTTTAATAATCAACAACATCTCAATAATTAGCCACTTGCTTCAACATAAAATGTATTTCACCTGCAGTATATAGAACTGAGAATCTCTAAATTGTGCTTGCGAGGCTCATCAAGCCACCCTGTGCCACAATAAAATGCACGTGCACATGCACTTGACCCGTGATAACCACTATGTTTCACATAATACACATATTCTCTGCAGATTGTTTCCTGATCCCTAGAGTCCACAGAGTGGCTACAACTGTGAAGAAAGCACCTCCAGTAGGACAAACTTCCTGAAATAAGGAAAACAGATCACTTACAAAAGTGGCGTTGTCACTATTAATTCAACAAATGGGTATGGAGCGCCTACTTTGTAGTACAGGGGATGGAGACACAGTATGAACAGAGACCCTGTCCTCAAAGAGCTCAGTCTAGTTTATAGACTAGGCAAGAAAATTAAATATTATGATAAATATTATAAATAAGAAAGCAAAAGACATTATAAGAGCCCAGCAGAGGCATTTAAATGGAGAATAAAGAGACAGTAAATGATGTGCACCCTGGGACTGGATAGGGGACCATTTCCAAAATAAAGGGCACTGGAACCAAATTTTAAAGTGTGAGATTTTAGCTAAGGTAAAGGGAATTCCAAGCCCAGAGAAAACTATATCAAAACAGCAAAGTACAAGCAGGTTGATGTGACTGAATGACAGTGTGCATACAGAGGTATAGTGAGTGACAGAACTGAAAAAATTCCAAAAGCCACTTGCCCTGAAAAATATATGATGTGATCTATTCACTGATATTCTCTGATGCTTGCATACAAAGACAAGTATATACCAAAGAGCATAATTAGAAAACCATTGCACATATTCTAACTAAACAGGTAGACTGAACAAATAGAAGGCTGAATAAATGAAACCCCACTAGGATAAATCCTTAATAAAAAAAAAAAAGCGATCCATAAGAATTGAATGGATTCAACAGCAAATGACAGATGTTAACAAAACTTGAGATGGAAAGCAAATGGGTGGATGGTAAACTGACTTAATAGATATGAGGAAGCTGAGAGCATTCAGACGATAAACAAATATGACCTATGACCACTTGCACTGCAGAACCCAAGAAAAACACAGGGATTAGAGGCAAAGAATAGCTAAGAAAGTGGGTAGAGGGCTGCAGCAAGTGCCACTCATACACCTTGGAAAAAGAAGGGACATATACTATGGAGGACGTAAACCAAAAAGGCTCTGAAAAGGCACAGCAGAGAGAGGAGAAGAAGTACCACACTATGAACAAAGGGATGAGTTATACTCCCAAACATGAGATGAAAGGACTACCTTTTGGAGAAATTAACTGGACCAAGAAGAAGGATCTGCTGTTTACAATGAGCACTAAAAGGCTGGTTCATCCTTCAGTAGCATGAACAGGACATTCCAGGCAGAAGGTATACCCTTTGCACATATGTAGTCATGAAGGAATGTGGCAAGTCTGAGGGGTGGCAAGTCTGCTGTCTACACTGCAGCCAGAGTAATATTTCCAAAGCAGAGATATGATTGTATCAGCTCCACCTTCATCCCTGCTATTAAACCCCCATGACAGCAACTCATTGCTCTTAAAATAGAGACCAGGATGTTTCACATAATCTTCAAGCCTCATTGGGTTCCATCCCTGATTCTCCAGCTTATCTCATACCATGAGCCTCCTCCCGCCCCCACCAACCATATTCTTGCTCCCCTCCACCACTGGCTTTTGCAGATGCTATCTGCCATCCTTGAGTACTCTTGGTCTTGAGTCTTTACCTCGCAAACTCCTACTCATCTTCTAGGTCTCAGGTTTAATGCCATTTCCACTTCCAGTAAGCCTTCCATGAATGCCCAGATGTCATCACAGCACCACATTCCTTCCCTGAACAGCACTTATCAATGTGGTAATTTCATTACATCTGTGAGCTCTGTTGTTTCAACACCTGCCTCACCCACCAGATGCTAAGCTCCGTGAGTTCAGAAAAAGACAAGTTTCCTTTGGTTTTTCTCAATACCCAAATTCATGTTTGGCACATATCAGGCACTCAATAAACATTTATTTAATTTGGTTGGCTTTGGTGATCTAAATTTTGACAACACATTTTTTACTCCCGGAAAATATGCCTAAATAAAGTATTTACTAAGAATTTACTTTCACTTTAAAATGAATATGGCTACATGGACAAGAAATAACAGTTGGCAAATAGTATGATGTATAGTTCAGTAGCCATTTTTATTTCATCAGAATTATTCTATCATTTCCCAGCAAACGTGCAAAGTATTACTGACTAGTCACATCACTTCCTGAAATTACATGCAGCTGGAAATCCTGCTGGTTCCCAAAATAAGAAAATGAGAAATCTTTTCTCCTCCTTTATTGGATTTGCAGGCTGCTTTTCAAAAAATATTACAGGCCTTATTGTCCTCAACACTGTCTCAAGGGTCATTAAGAATCACATTCTCATTTAGTTTAGCTAGCTGTGTGGAACACCTCTTACTTCCCACCTCCACGATCTCATCTTCATAATACGTTTTAAATGAAGACCACAAAGCTACACTGAGAGCTTAGATGAAGCAACAGCACCCATAAAACACCATTTGCTCCACTTCTTCCCTTAATTCCTCCTTAAGTGAAAGACGGGCACTGTGGAGAAGCGGGTACTTTCATGGTGATACAAGATTGGGTGCGTCCTCTTATATCGTGAATAACACCCAGTACTGGCCTTCTAAGGTACTTCCAGCCCAACCTCACAGCACAACTATCTGGTGTCCCAGGAAATGTAAGCACTGCATAACTGCATAAACTGCAGTCTTCTAGCAGCCAAATCCAAAGAGAAAACACAAGTTTCACTTGGGTGCTACTGTTTCTGCAGTTACAAATGACGGTTCTTACATACAAATTGTGTTTTAGGCAAAGCTGTGAAACACACACACACACACACACACACACACACACACACACACACACAGAGTTCTCATCTATCAGCTGAAGCTCCTTAGCTATACAGAGTACACTTTGTCTACGTCTTCGCTCCCACTATCCCAGGCCTTAGCCGGCTATCCTTGCAGAAAAAAGAAATAGCCTCAGTCAAAACAAGTGACCTGCCTGGACTCTACTTTCTCGGTGTATGTTCCAGACCTGGGCGCCCCCAGCCATGGCTGTTCACCTGCTAAACTAATTTGTACTGAGATAATGACAGGTTACTAGACTATGTGTTTCCCATACCATAAACATTTGAAGCTTATTAGGGGAAGCTAGAAATTAGTCCCTCCAGCTAAGTAACAGCTGGTGGGAATTTGGAGGAGAGAAAAGTCACCGGGGTAAGTCAGCTTTGGAGTTGGTTATCCATCTATTCCACCCATGAGAACATATTCACCTTTTCAAACATTCAATAAATAGAAAACAAGGGATGACAATTAAGAATAAATTTTGGTTGTCAGAATTCCATTCTAAGCAGTAATTTAATTGTTATAGTCCCTGGATACGGTCCCTACTTTCAAGGATCTTACAGTCTGGGGTGCCTGTTTACAAGTCAGTCTTGAAGTCAAAGGCTCTATAACTTACTTTCTCCACAATACAAGCTCCACTCGAGCAAGAATCTCTTTTTGACAACTCATTGTCTAACACTGAGCTCCACAAAGATTTGGTGGATCAATGAATACTAGTACCACGATCTGGCAAATAATAAACTCTTTTATTATTATTATGTTCAGTTAGCCAACATGTAGTACATCGTAAGGTTTCTGATGTAGTGTTCAACGATTCATTAGTTGCTTATAACACCCACTGCTCATCACAACACGTGCCCTCCTTAATACCCATCACCTGGATACCCCATTCCCCCCCACCCCCTCTCGTCCGTAACCCTCCGTTTGCTTCCCGGAATCCAGAGTCTCTTATGGTTTGCCTCCCTCTCTGATTTCTTCCCAGTTTTCCCTCCCTTCCCCTATGATCCTTTGCACTATTCCTTATGTTCCACCTATTAGTGAAACCATATAATTGTCTTTCTCTGCTTGACTTATTTCACTTAGCATAATCCCCTCCAGTTCCATCCATGTTGATGCAAATGGTGGGTGTTCCTCCTTTCTGATGGCTGAGTAATATTCCATTGTAGGTATGAACCACTTCTTTATCCATTCATCTGAATAACAAACTCTTTTAGCCCATTTTCCCTTCTACAAAATAAGAATGACAATATCCACTTCATAAGACTTGTGTGTAGATTAAATGACATATGTAGAAAGTTCCTAACAAACCTTCAGGAAACATTAAGTATCTCTGATTTTTTTTCATTAGGTAGACTAATTGTGATTACAAAAACAAAAGACGTAACAGAGGGAGAGCAAAGTCAACCTTCAAGCATTCATAACAGGGATGAGTTCCACAGCACAGACAGCTTACAACAAATAGATGATCTGGACCCCAGGTACAAGTACATCGACTAGGATAGAAAAACTGGGAGCGGAAGAGCAGATTTGGAACAATCTACTTTGAGAGTACTACAAATTAACTACAGTCTCATATAGCTAACCAGGGAGGTAGGAAGAAAGTAAAGGACTTGGTCTTAAACTCCAGATAACCCACCACAATCGCATTATGGTAATTCAGCATGACATGTGGTATTTGATAATATAATATTCCTGAGGACCCACAACACTGTTTTGTTCCCAGCTCTCACAACACTAACAAGTCATTTATCAATCCTGTGTCCTGCTTATCATTAAAGTAGTTCTAATATAAGGAGGGCATGTGTTGTGATGTGCAGTGGGTGTTATATGTAACTAATGAATCACTGAACACTACATCAAAAACTAAAACAAATAAAGCAGTTCTAATAAACTAAAGAGCTATTTGAGACTAGTAAATGTGAAACATGAAAAACAGAAATGAAATGAAAATGATTCTCCAGGGCTTTGCCTAACTTTGAAATATGTCTCTGTTGTTACCATATGCCGTAAGTATCTCTCTCCAATAAAGATCTGTGCGAGTAAGAACTCATTTTCAAGGCAATTCAATAGTTAGTGAATATGCTGTTTTATTAGGTACTATGTCATAAAATAAATCATGTTATTTTGTTTGAGTCATTATCTCACATAATCTAGTCCTTTATACAAAGTCCCTCCCTCTAATATATATTTTAAATTCTTTCTCTAATAGGAGTAAAAAATTGGACTGAGTTACTACCTTTTTCAACTGGTCCACTTTGGGAATGTGTAAAATACTGAATCAGGGCTTGGCGGTGCAGTCAGTGCCCTCAGAAGAGTTTTCTCCCCAGATGACAGACGGTATTTCATGGGAAGAACAAACTTCATTAAGCACCAGAGTTTAAACTTGTGATTAGTGGCTGAGCCCCTAAGATTTATGACTTTGAAACATGTTGCTAGTTTTCATCTTGAAAACTGAGAACAGAAAGAACATATTTTGGTGTAATACCTACTATCTGACCTTTCAGTCTTCCTTCTAGTTAATTACAGCCCCTAGAGAGAACAGGGTACACAAACCAAAGCTATCTGGTTCATCATAAAACACAGCCATTTGATCATTCAACACATATTAATTAAGTACCTATTATGTCCAGAAACTAGAATAGCACAAGGATGAATAAGATAAAATCTTGGGAGAAAGAGAGACATGAAAACAACTCATCTCCAGCATTCAAAGTACGGCCACCATAGAATGAAGTAGGATGGAAACAGAGAGAGACCATGAGGGAAGGAAAGTAATCACAGAAGTAGTGGCAACTGAGCTGAACATTAAGAATCAACAGACTGTTTCTCAGACACATATAGGACAGTTATTCCAGTCAGCAAGGAAAGTATTTCACAGACATGGACTGGGATAAGCAAACTAACTTTGGGAACAGTCAGCAACCTGTCCTCAATAGGTGGAGCTAGGGGAGACAGGTAACTGGAAAGGTAAGTTATAAAATAAAAAATCAAGCCAAATCATAAATGTCTATTATTAATTCACAAACAAATACTTTGGGGGCACTTAACTATGTGTCAGAAATTATCCCAGGCTGAGGCACAGCAGTGAACATGGCAGACAAGATCCCTGCCCCAGGTTCTAGTATATACCAGGCTAAGGAATTTGGACTTTAGTCTGCAAGCATCAGAGCTAAGCAGGAAAAGCTGCATGAGCAGATTTAGAGAGGCAATTCTTCTGACAGTGTAAAGAATGGACTAGAACAAAACAAACTAGACATAGTAAGAGCAGTCAGAAGGCTACTTCAACAGAACAGATGAGTCCTGCTTCTGCTCTGTCTTCCATGAAATATTATGGTCTCCTCACTTAATGTATCTTCATCAATATTTTGTAGACAATTATGTATTCCAAAATATCATTACTTGACTCACTTCTCACAAAAGATGTTTGTTCTCAAACCTTAACAAATTTCTACATCAAGAATATATTTTTGTTGGAACCATATCATGTTACACCACTAGCTACTCTCAATCATTCTGACTCATTTCCTGAACTTTCAGTTATTCCAAGGGAACCTCATTCTGTCCAAGAGATGTGAGATGGGGCCAAACAGACTAAAGCCACCTATAAGGGCCCAGTGAACTCTCAATTTCCAGCGAACTTCCAAAAGAACAGAAGAGCCGAGACTCCTAGAAACTCAACACTTCCCAAGATAATTAGGACCTAAAGGATCTATGACCTTCCAGATTCTGCCATCCATTTCATATGTATCCCAGAGTCTCAAGAATTGCCCAAAGCCTTGAAATTCATGTGAGAGAGCCCCAGAAATTTATTCTTTTTCATACGGAATTTCATACATTTATTTCTATTATTTGCTCCCAGTAGCAAAGAAATAAGGCAAATCGTCTGTAATCAGACTCCTTTTAAAGATGAAGAAATTAAACCAAAAGAGAGCAAGACGTTTATCCAAAGGTATGTGCTAGTACATAGCAGAGTCAGAACTAGAATCCAGAGCTTTTGACTCCTACACGACGTTCTTGGTTGTACCTTCACACTGTCTCTTCAGCCATCAATCACTCTCTCTCCTGTACCTCCACAACTGCATAACAATCCCTCGCTCTCTTAAGGTTAGAGAATCTCTTTTATGTTAACCCAGGCTTCCTGAAAACAATCACTCTTGTTTTCTAAAGCTCAGGCAAAGCTTCATGTTTTCTATGTTAACCTCTAAATAAAATCTCTTTTCTTTAATGATCCCCTTCATCTTCCTCTCCAATCTCCTCAGAGTTGCAGAGAACTTGAGCCCCAGTCAACACACAATGACCCCAGTAGGATTCGGGCTATTTTTAGATTAAGACTGACATATTCAGGCAGCAAAAAGAGTCAGTGAGACGCCGAACTCAGTATCCACCCTGGAAATGAACAAAAATGGGAAGCAAGCTGGCTGGTTCAGTGTCCCTTCAGATTTATAATAAATTGTCTGAGAAACCTTGGTGAATTGGCGATGACTCCATGCCAGGAATGCAGCGCCTCAGCCAATACTGGAGCTTACTCTGCTAAACCTAGGCCACCTGAGGTTTTTCAAAAATATTACTTTCACATGAAGTCCACACAGCTCAGCCACCGCTGCCAAAAATGAGGCCTAGAGAGCACGCTGGCAAGCTTGGTGCTAGTCTCACTACAGTCACATGGGGCGAGAGGCAGCACGTGAAGGAGAAACCTCCTAAGTAGGAATCAGAAAACCTAGATTCCTTACTACTTGCAAGTGGTGTGATGTTGAGAAAGTCACGAGGAAGCTCTTCTGGTCCCAGCTGTCAAGTGTGCAGCCTTCACTGCCAGCCTCTTCAGAGACTGCCTCCGCCTCAGCCACAGAGTCCCCTCCACCCAAAGTCCCACCCTTCCCACCCAGAGCAGTCTGCATACAACAACAGATCAAAGCATAAGGGACTGGAAATCTTGGCCCAGTGTGAGAGGAGACATCCTGACGGGCTAGAGCTCCCCATGGGGCCAGTGGAGGTTGCCGGGCTAGGCCCGCATCACAGATGCACTCCGCCCAACCTGCTTCTCCCACCTCTCTTTCACAGGTCTGACCCCATGGAAACCCCCTAATGCACATCCTTCACAAGAAACACCGTCTCAAGGAGTGTGCATCCCGGAGAACCAAACACGCAACACCAATGAAGACACATCGTTGGGGGCGCCTGGGTGGCACAGTCGTTAAGCGTCTGCCTTCGGCTCAGGGCGTGATCCCAGCGTTCTGGGATCGAGCCCCACATCAGGCTCCCCCGCTAGGAGCCTGCTTCTTCTTCCCCCACTCCCCCTGCTTGTGTTCCCTCTCTCGCTGGCTATCTCTGTCAAATAAATAAATAAATAATCTTTAAAAAAAAAAAAAAAAGACACATCGTTGACACTTTTAGTGGACTCCAGCAAAATGACTCCTCAAATAAAAATCTTCTGAAAATAAAGTTCCACTATCTAGGTTTAGAAATCTTCACAAACCAGGCAGAGTCACAGCAATGTTGGAAGGTTAGACGAGATCTCTGCTAAGCTCCTAAAGGACAAAAACGTGAATAACAACAACAACACTACTACTGATATAGCCTTCTGCCTCCGTTTCTTCACAATGAAACAGAAGCAAAACCAAGATGCACTCGTGGAACTGGAGAATTCTTCTCCCTCAGCCGCGGTACCGTTCGCCGTAATGCCGTCAGACGCAGTGCTGTACTACCCCCAGCGCCCAGGGCTGTCCTGCTCGGACTCCTTCTTTCACATCAATGGGAAAATAAAATGATGCCAAGAGCCTGTTACTGTCTTGGACATACCCTTGAACTTATGTTCATTAGAAGACTGATTATTTCCGTGGGCTCTGTGAAAAGCACCCAGCTGCCCCTTCAGGACTGAAGGGCTTACACTCCAGTGGCTGGAAGTGTTACTGGCAGACGGTCCTCGGCACACAGCCCTCTCCAGGAACTGACTTCAGCTGAAGGCAGATGCATCACCATGAACACGACCCCATCAAATGGTCAGTGCAAGAGCTTAATGGCCTTTTCCTTCCAATCAGAACAACTGGGAAGCGCGTCCCGGCTTCTGAGTTCCCTGCGAAGTCTGGCTGAGGCTGTGTGGAGACTGCATCAGAGCCTTGATTGCAGCTGCTATGCCAGACAGGATTTCTGTGGAAGCAGATGAGCATGCCTCAGGGACTGCTTTGCAGCCATGGATGTGGTGAATGTGTTCTCTTTATCCTTACTGGAAAGAGAATAAGAAGTGCTTCTCATTCGCTCAGAACGAACAACAGTAAACATTTACTGTCTTGTCCCAGAGCTCGATGGAAATGGTACACCCAGGATTGGGCCCAGCAGGGCCAGTGGACACAGTGCTTGTGCGCCCACTCCTCCTACCACTCACCTATTAACTGAAGCTTCAGTTCACCCTATGGCTGTGTCACTGTCTCTTATAACCACTGATGGAGGAATAAAACTTGAGCTTGGTTCTCAGGTCAGTTCATTATGTGGGAGCAGGTTAAAAAAAAAAAAAATAGAATGCAGCTGCACGACAAGGTGATCTTGAAATACAGCAATGTAAAGAAATCCTCCCAATGAGTAGAGCTGCAGAGACCAGGCCTGGTCACACACTTTATGCAGAAAGAAAAGTGGACAGTGGCAAATGGCTTGGCCAGTTGGTAAAATGGCAGAGAAACCGAACAATCAGGGACCAGGAGGTCAGGGGAAAAAGCATATGGCTAAACCTATGAGAATGAGCAAGAACTATGATATATTTGCATTTTATGTAATGCCCTCCAGAGAATATCCAACATAGAAGAGACCATTCAACAGCTAAGTAGAGAGAATTAGTCAACTGGCCTCTGTCACTGGCCAGCCCAGTGCTGAATTACGGGTGAATTATGAATGAAGTGGCCATGGTGGCAAAAATGTAAACTATGAAGGTCCCAATAGATGACTGCCATTCCCCAAGGCTTTCCTACCTATTGGCACTGCAGAAGGTGCAACCTTCCACCAACACTGAACCCCATTCCCAAAGAAACCAACCAAGCATTTGATAGCAAGTTGACTATATTGAAACCCTTCTACTTTGGAAGGAAAGGTGATCTATCTTGACTGGAAAAAACACATAACAAGGGTGTGGGTTTGACTGCTCTGCCTACGAGGCATCAGCCGGTACCAGCATATGAAGATCTTCAGGGTATTTGGCCCCCCATCCCCAACATATAATCCTACATCAATTGCAGCAGACCAAGACACCTATTTCATAGCAAACAAGGTGTGGCAGTGGGATCCATCCACCACATACCACACCACCCAGAAGATGCCAGCCTAATAAAGCAACCAGATAGGCTGTTCAAGTTATAGCTGAGCTTCCAGTTCAGAGACAATACCCTAGAAGGATGGGGTGCCATGTCTGAGGACATTTCAAGTCAGTGACCATTTTATGGTGCTGGTCTCCAAAAGGAAAAACCCACAGGTCTCAAACCAAAGGGTTGAAGCAGGAGTATCTCCACTTATTCCTACTTCCAGTGACCTACTTATAGAATTCGCACTTCCTATCCCTGCAGCTCTGGTTTCTGTCAATTTAGAGGCCCTGGCTCCTAAAGGAGACCCAGCAATTTTCAATCTATGGTTGATGCTGAAGCACTCTGGCTTCCTTTGCCAAGAAAGGATGCAAGAACAACTGACATCGGTCCAGAATAACTGACCGTGATCATCAGAAAGAGGCAGGGCAGGGAGGAATATATTTGGCATCCAGGTGATTCACCTGGTCATCTCTGGGTATTCTTTTCCCCAAGTATCAAGGTAAATTGATGAGTACAGCAGCCATAGCCTGAATGGTGACCAGGGGTTCAAATATTTCAGAGATGAAGATCTGGGTACCTCAAAAGATAAGCCACCTACATCAGAAGAGATACAAGCTGAGGATGAGGGGGACATATAATGGATAGAGGAGGGAGTTGATTCCTATCTTAAGCCTAGCTTAGTTCTAGGGACCATGATTTTTCCCACCTACTGTCCTCTTATCAAACTTCCTCATAGAAAGTGGTCCAAAAGAATCCTGGAGGACCCCCTCCCAGAAGTTATATGAAAAAGCAGATTTAAGTAGCAGAAGGGGTAGACTGAACTAGATGCTATGATGTGGAGTCCAGTTCCTTCAGGACTGAAGACTTACCTCCCCTGTTACAGAACTACTGCCAGCTAAAAGCCCTCAGCTATCAGGACTTTCTAGAAATTGCCCTCAGCTAAAGAGAGCCTCCTTACCCAAGGTCACATCCCCTTACCAAGGGCTTTCCGCATCAGTGACAGATCAACACTGAGTTATAGCAGTTGGCTTCCTCATGTCAATGCAGAACAGCTCTGCAGGGCACCAACCCTGTGGAGTTATCAGTGGCCTTGCTGAGATTGTACCAGAGCCTATTAGCTCTTTTTGCCCAATCCTTCTTCCTTCCCTTTCCCCATAGGTGTTGATCCTCAGAGCACTCCCCCAAAAAACTTCCTGTTTACAAATTTCTATCTCAGAGTTTGCTCTCTGGGCAACCTGATCTGCAACATTTATAATTACACAATAATGGAAATAAATTTCAGAAAGCACTGCACTTTAAGCTTCTTATGTATAAAGTTTTTTCAGCTCATCTCTTAATTCTGTTAACTAGCCTTTTAATCATTCCTGATTAACTTATTATCAAACATCCCCAAAGAAAGTTCAATAACTTTTCCTACATTTTTCAAGCCTCCAAAAGTGTACCCATACTATCTTCAGTATCAATAATGATCTTACTTCACTGAAATCAAGGCTAAATATTACTTCCCTTTACCTCCTTCCTCCGAATCCCAAATTTGTGTGCTCACACATATTTTTCTTCCTTTCTCAAATAAGGTTCTTCCTTTCTATATCAAGGTTAATTTTTACTACTTGGTTCTTTATGTTATGATTTTATGACTTCCAAAAAACCATATTTCTTTCATCAGTCTTTAATCTCTCCATCTGAAAGTTTCCTTCCTCTGAGTTTATTAATATCCAAAACATTATTCCATCAAAGTCTTTAATCTCTCTATACAAAAGTCTCTTTCCTTTTCATCTATAAATACCATTGCTTACTTTAAAAAAAAAAAAAACCTCAAAGTCTATTTTTTTCTTTAATGTGACACCTTGTTTCTCTCCTTTACCAACAAACAAGGTGGAGAAATGTATACTCACTATATCTATCCCCATTTTGAGTCCATCCTTAATAAACTATAATCTGTATTCCATCCATAACTCTCTACTGAAACACCTCTCTGAAAAGTCACCAATGATTTCCTAATAAATCTAATGACTTTTCCTTACTCTTTTTCTTTTTCAACCATCCTATGGTATTTTACATCACTTGGTCTTGTCCTATTCTTAAAATTCTTTCCTCATTACATTTTCCAAGAAGCCGTAATGCCCAGGTTCTCAATCAAACTCTTTAACCACATGTTCTCAGTTTCTACCCACCCATTACAGGCACTCCCAAAGCTCTATTTTGGTTCTCTCCTCTTCCAACTCTGATTCTGCTCTCTTTTAGTGATCCCATTTTTCCCCACGTTGGACTATAAAAATTATGATTCTGAAAATGAAATCACCAGGAGAGGCTGGGAAGATGGCAGAGTAGGAGAACCCTAAGCTCAACTCATCTCAGGACACACCTAGATAACAGCCACATCGGCGCTACTAATCCAGAAAACAGCCTGAAGACTGGCAGTACAGTTCACCGTAGAACAGAGGCCAAATCAAAGACGGCAGGAGGGGCAGAGACTTGGTCAATCGGGAACCAAATTCTGGGTGAGACTAACCACAAACAGGAGGGGCACCACAAGCACAGAGAAGCGAAAGGTACAGATCCCACACCAGGCCCCTCAGACACAGGGACCCTGCACTGGAAAGACAAGTCCCAGTAACATTTGGCTCTGAAAATCACCGGGTAAGAATTTTATAACCAGCAGGGCTTAACTCCAGGTACTTTAAAAAGTGGTGGGTTTAGCTCTGGGAGAGCTGGAGGGCGATGGGAAACTGAATCTCCACTCTTAAAGAGACCACATAACAAAAAACCCCAGCACAGAAGCACCAGTTTGAAAAGTGCCTAGGGTATACATGAAGATTTACTTACTAATCTCCGAACATGTGCTGGAGGGGCAGGGACCTTTAGGAGACTTCTCTAAGAACAGAAGAGGTGGGTGGCCTCCATTTCTCTCCCTCACCCCAGCCTAGATAGCAGGAAAATGGCAACCAGTGTGAACACTCTCCACCTACCTGGCTAACACTGTGCACCCCACCCCCACAGTCTCCTGCAGATGTGCCCCATCCAGCCCATTCCATTTGTCAAGAGTACCTCCAAAGTGCCTCTGCCATATCTCAGCCTGCAAGCAGCCCTAGAGGGACCAGAAGCACTCCCAAAGTGACTCCTGTCCTGGGGAGAGGAGAAAATAATGACACACACTAGTTTGACTGTAATCCCAAGAGCCAAACCTTCTAACTGGCAGTACAGAGAGAACGCCGCGCCAATCAGTGCATCTGCAGTCCCAGGAGACAGGCTGAGGGCAGGGATCTGATCTCTCACCAACAAAAATTTCTCAGGGGGCAGCACAGGGAGAGAGCCCTGCAGTCTGGGGTCACTGCAGCCCCAGCAGATGGGACTGGGGACAGGCAACTGGTCTGATGGCTGACACCACCCAACTACAAGCCCACAGCCACCTGAGACTGTACCCTTAACAGCACAAGGACCAAATATGACCCAACACAGGCAAAGTAAGCCAGTAGGGCCACTAGACTGAAGGCAAATGAGGCTCAGCCACAACAGTAGGGTGCACACAACCCATACAGGAGACACCCCTGAAGCACAAGGTTCTGTGGTGACCAGGGGACATTACAGTGCAGGGTATTACAGGATACCTTCTTCATAAGGCCACTACTTTCAGGAACAGGAGACAGAGTGGACTTTCCTAACACACAAAAACAGAAAAAGGGCGTTAGACAAAAGGAAGAGACAAGAATATGTTCCAAATGAAAGGTTATGACAAATCCACAGCAAAAGAGCTACCTGAAAATAAGCAATGTACCTGACTGAGAATTCAAAGAGTCATAAAGGTACTTACTGGACTTGAGTAAAGAGTGGAAGATCTCAGTAAGATTTTCAACAAAGAGACAGAATACATAAAAAGAATCAATCATGGATGAAGAGAGCAATAACTAAAATTGAAAACACACTAGAAAAGGGGCGCCTGGGTGGCGCAGTTGGTTAAGTGTCTGACTCCTGATTTCAGCTCAGGTCATGATCTCAGGGCCATGAGATAGAGCCCCATGTCGGGTTCCACACTGGGCATGGAGCCTGTTTGAGATTCTCTCTCTTCCCACCCTCCCCCGCCCCTTCACCCACTACTTGTGATCTCTCTCTCTCTAAAAAATTAATTAATTAAAATTAAAAATTAAAAATGGGCAGAAGACCAAAAATGGGCAGAAGGCCTAAATAGAAATTTTTTTAAAGAAGACATACAGGTGGCCAACAGACATATGAAAAAATGCTCATCAGTAATCACAAGGGAAATGCAAATTAAAACCACAAAGAGGGGGCACCTGGGTGGCTCAGTCGTTAAGCATCTGCCTTCGGCTCAGGGCGTGATCCCAGCGTTCTGGGATCGAGCCCCACATCAGGCTCCTCCGCTATGAGCCTGCTTCTTCCTCTCCCACTCCCCCTGCTTGTGTTCCCTCTCTCGCTGGCTGTCTCTCTCTCTGTCAAGTAAATAAAATCTTTAAAAAAATAAAAAATAAAAATAAAAAATAAAACCACAAAGAGATACCACTTTATACATGTGAAATGGCTAGTATCAAAAACACAAGAAATAACAAGTGTTGGCAAGGATACGGAGAAGAAGGAACCCTCATGCACCTCTGGTGGGGATGTAAATTGGCATAATCACTGTGGAAAACAGTATAGAGGTTCCTCTAAAAAGTAAAAATTACCATATAATCCAGTAATTCCATACTGGGTATGTACCCAAAGAAAATGAAAACACTCATCTGAAAAGCTACATACACCTCTATGTTTACCGTACCATTATTTACAATAGTCAAGATACGGAAGCAATCCAAATGTCCATCTATAGATGAATGGATAAAAAAAGAGGTGACATACAAATACAATGGATTATTACTCAAGCACTTAATGTTAAGTGAAATAAGTCAGAGAAATACAAATACCGTACAATTTCACTCATGTGAAACTTAAAATACAAATGAACAAAGATACAAACAAAAAAACAAACTCTTAAATACAGAGAACTGGTGGTTTCCAGAGGGGAGGTGGGTCGGGGGATAGATGAAATAAAGGGGATTAAGAATACACTTATCTTGATGAGCACTGAGAAATATATACAATTGTTGAATCATTATATTGTACACCTGGAAACTAATATAACACTGTTAACTATACTTGAATTTTTAAAAAAACCACCAATTTAGCACTCTCTCTTCAGCTCTAAACCCAAACTTTTACAATGAAACAATATTAACTATTGATGTCATGACAACTATAGTTTATGTTGTCAATGTTTCTATTCCCAGTTTACTAAGAATTTATGCTAAATGTGTTAAACATAATCAATACCTTTTCAGGATTTATTGAGAAGATCATATAGATTTTATCCTTTGACAAACTATACTATTAGATTCTCTGAAAGTCAACTACCTTTATGTTCCTGAAATAAATCCTACTCTAAAATGTTATTTTTTTAACATACTGCTTGATAATATTTTGTTCAAGATTCTTAAATCAACATGTACAAATGAGACTGACCTACACATTTCATTGAAACTATCTTCATTGGGTTTTATATTAGAGCTATTCCTCTTCCTATGCTCTGGAAATTTTTATAAAACATGAGAAGTTATCAGTTTCATAACTGTTCCAAGTACTCACCCATAAAATCTTCTAAGTCTAGCACTCATTTTTTAAAGTATTCTTTAAAACATTACACTTTTTGCATGGTTTCTCATCTATTCAGATTCTTTACTTCTTCCATGTCAACTTTAGTTAGATATAATGCAAACCATTTTGGGGCACCTGGGTGGCTCAGTCAGTTAAGCTTCTGCCTTCAGCTCAGGTGATGATCTCAGGGTCCTAGGATCGAGCCCTACATTGGGCTCCCTGTTTAGCAGGGAGTCTACTTCTCCCTCTCCCTCTGTCCCACACCCCACTCATGCTAGCTCTTTCTCTCTCTTCAAATAAACAAATAAAATCTTTAATAAAAACATTTTATATGTACACATGCTATATATCTTATCCCCGACCAGAGAATTTCCACCAAATTTCAAATAAGGCCTTGAAAAATGGTGACCTCAGCTGTAATTTTACATCAGTCATAACTACCATAAAAAATTGAAACATCCACATAGGAATCTTAATTTATACCTAGAAAACATAGGTTCATTGTCGCTATGGTTAATAAGCCTAAATAACACAGATTTGGGGGGAATATCTTGTCAAGGTATCATTTGTAAGATAATAAAAAATAGTTATTGTACATTTTCTATGCTAAAGCTAGGCACTGTGCTCATTACTTTAAATATATTACTTTAATCCTCAGAGTAACTCCACAACACAGATATTATCATCTGCAACAGTGGTTCAGAGCATGGATCCATGGCTTTTCATCTACATGTAGTAGAATCAACAAAATAGCTTTGCCAGTAAGTCCTAAAACTCAGACGGTAGGAGCTTCTATTTTACAACTGAAAGTGTCCTTGAAGGTCACCCATCTCAACATTTCAGAGACAGAATTCCAGTACTCAAGGAGAAAAGAGATTCGTTGATGATCACACATCTAGATGATGGCAATGACATCAACACGAGAATTACTGCTTCATCCTTCTTCCTATAATATTACACTTCAATTCCTGATCACTGAACTCCAATCAAAATGACTGAATACTTGCCTTCAAAAATGTCCTTAATGCACTCCTCCCCAAATGGTTTCTTTCCTGAGAAGTATAAAAATATTATATATATTTGCTATATATTATAAATATTATACATATGTGTATATATGTGTATGTGCATGTGTATATATATACATACGTGTATACACACACACACACATATATAAGGTCTCCAATGTTTCGAATTATGTGAATGGGAGTGTGAGCCCACGTGTGTATGCATATGTGTGTGTGTATATTATACATACATACATACATATATATATATTATATATACATATACATACATTGGAGCCCTTTAAGGATAATGTCTTATAGCCACATACTGATAGACCATCTGCTTTTTGGAAACATCCACAGAACAATCACTTGAATAGGCAGCACTGCTTTCAATATATAAATTCTCTATTAAAATGTTTATAAAGCAATTCTCCCTTTTGTTGCTAGTAAATGAAAACACTATATCTTCTATAAAAAATTCATCAAGAAACACCATTCGTAAAAAGATTCAATTAAGTATATGAAACTTATCCCACTGTGACCTATACTGAGTTGTTCTATAAGACAATATAATCTTATTTTTGTTCTGAGCTCATCTCTGGAGCAAAAAGACAGAATTTCATTAAGAAAAACAGCTCTGCCCTTCCGATTAGAGTCCCAGAGGAATCTGAGTGTGAACTTTCCAAGGCATAGGGTGGGAGAAAGACCATGTACATTGCGTGTGTGTGTCTCTCTCTCTCTCTCTCTCTCTCTCACACACACACACACACACGCATGCACGCACACAGCATTCCTATAATATCCCTTCTATTTGAGACTGACCAGAGTTAATTTTTTTATTTTTTACAGACAAGGAAAATACCACAGGATTTATTCATTTTTGACTAGAGACCCAGCAAAGGTCATGCCCTAATCCAAGCTAAACACTCTCAGGATTTATTTATGCAATCCCTCTGAAACTGTCCTTTCTTTTCTCTGAAGATAGAAATTCCTCATCTGCTTCTTGCATGACAGACTCTTACAGACTATCTAGCTAAAGTCACCTCTCTGTGCAGAAATCCCCACTGCAGAAACAATAGGCCATACTCTGCTTGAAAAGCGTCAAATGATGGGAAACTATTCTTGCAGTAAACTGAGTTTGGGGGGATGGGCAGGGCAGCTCTAGTACTGGTCACAGAGAGTCTGGTAATGTTCACTTAAATGTCCCATGGGTTATCAGACATGTGTACCTTCACAGAGTAGTAATCATTAACTGCTCTAAACGACAGGTTTGTCCTCTCATTCATCTCATTTACCTAGAACTTTCTACGTGTTCTCATATTCCATAAAACCTTGATCTTCAGTCATTAAAAATAAATACAGCAAAAATGAGGGCATCGGCATCTGAGATCATTTTTTTTGTCATCTATAAATGAACTATTTTTTTCTTGGTCAGTCATTTTTAAGTGCTGATCTATAGACCAGTTTCATCAGAATTACTAGGGAACTAATTTTTTTAATCCAAAAGATTTTGACTCACAAAATCTGGAAAGTCAAATTAGGAAAAAAAAAAAAAAAACCTTCCAGAGATTCTGATACACATCTCAAGTGCAGGAACCACTGGTCTAAATAATTTCTGCAGTCTCTAGAATCTCTCTACTATTCTATAACTCAGAACTACTACTGCGTATAACACCCACTGTGTATGCTGATTGTGATTACCACTCTACAACTATGAGAATAAACCTTCTCAAATCCCCACTGTTGCAGGCTGGATTCCAGGGGAAACAGGGTCTCAGTCAGAGATTAGCATTCGGGAAATTTCCTGGGGAGTGGTAACCCTGGGCAAGAAAATGAAGCAGGATTGGGCAGTGAGAAACTGGACTGAGAGACCATCTCAAGAAAGACTTCAGCTGATGCACAGGGAGCTCTAAGGCTGATTCCAGCTCTTCAGAGTTAGTTTTGAGGTGGGTCTTTATACCTGGTACCAACCTGTCACTGGATGATACCCCCTGGGAAGGGGTCATGAACTTGGAGGTGGCTTTCTTCACCAGAGGGCAGTTGATGGCTGAACAGTTTCTCAGTCCTCAAGGGGGACCTGGCACACATCACCCATCCATTTTACCTACCTTCACTTAAATTTAAAAAAAAAAAAAAAAGTTGCAAAAAGTTAAGCCAGGGCATTTCTCAGTAGAGAACCAGCAGTTTTTAAGTTGGAAAAAAGAAAAAAAACCCACAACATTATTATCTCTCACTTCCTCACATTCCAAGCACTAGATAGTTATGGAATGATTCACCACTAAAACGAAGCATGAATTTCTATGTGGAATTATTTCTAGTCCTTTAAATGGCACTTCTTAGGACTTCTTCATGTTTATAGTTTCAATCAATCAGAATAAACTGCTTCCAAACAACTAGTTATTTTTGTCTGTTTAAAAGTTTTGTAATTAATAAATGTATTTCCCCCATAATAATGTTTCTCTGGAAAGACAAAGGAGGATTCTTGATTCTTGTGACTATCTCATACTATAGACCTTTCACAGAGGGTTGTAATGAACAATCATCATTGCAAAGTCTCAGGAGCCCAGGAAATGTGGGCCCTCTTCCCTAACTTGCCTGATTTAATTGGAGTATTGGACAGATAAAGTGAGATCGTATCTTAGCACCTCCACATTAGATGGGGGTCCTGAGAACGGATAAGATCAATCCACCTATGAGAGGTAGATGAGGCTATAGAAAGAACGCTAATACTACACTTAGAGTCAAATATCCTTGGCCTGAGTTCAGCCCCTGCTGCTTTTAGCTTCTGATACTGAATATGTCACTTAATCTCTGAGCCCTAGTTCCCTTGGCTAGTAAAACGGGAGCGACATCACCTCCGTCAAAACCGTCATAATGGTAACACAGAAAGACTTAACTGACAAGGCTTTGTACACACAGGCAAAGTCACCACCCCTGTCCTGGGGTCCTCCCTCATTTCCGTGCTCTGCTTTTTCTTCGTAACTCGCACATAAGCTACTTGAGGCAGGCATTTTCTTCAGACACATGACAAGTCCAGCACACAATAAAAACTACTACTTACTATGTGCCATGTACAATTATTTAATTCTTCTAACAATTCTATAAAGTGGGTTATTATTCCCATTTTGCAAGTGAAGAAAGTGGAGCTTAGTGAACTGTGAGGCATTCCTACCATCATACAATGAACAAAAGGAAAGCCTTTACAGCCCCTCACTCTGCTTCCCTTCCTTTTTTTTTTTTTAAGATTTTATTTATGTGAGAGGGAGAGAGAGCAAGAAAGAGCACCAGTTGGGGGGGGGGGGCACAATGGGAGAAAGAGAAGCAGGCTCCCCACTGAGCAGGGAGCCTGGTGTGGGGCTCGATCCCAAGACGCTGGGATCATGACCTGAGCCAAAGGCAGATGCTTAACCAACTGAGCCACCCAGACACCCCTCCCTTCCTCTTCTTGAAACAGTTCAAGGAATAGAGACTGGAGAGAGAACATTTCTTAAATTATCTGGTATCATTTGATCTTGAATCCACACTGAATGTAATTTTTAATTACTTGTTAATTAACACTTTTCAATTTAGTCTGCGGATATACTTTGTACTAAGTTTTTGGTGCAAATAACTGGGGTTTTCTTCACAGAGAACAGGGAAAGAAATGTATCACTGTTCCACAGTCATTGAGTGAGCAAGCAAAGTTAGGCTGAAGGTCATACAGGGACCAAAACTAGCACCACCTATTACCACCCTCAGTCAAACTGTGGGGACACATCCCACTGATAGGTTAAAAACATAACGCTCACAGAATAAAGATAAACCATTATCAACCCCACAGGGCTGGACTTTCAACTAAGCTATGTTTTCTGTAACACTTTTCATGATCATCTTCCAAAAAATTTTATTTTGAAATGTAAGTTAAAAAGAAAAAAAAAAGAAAAAATGTAACTTATAAAAATATACATTTGGAATGAACTAGAAGCTTACACAAGTAACTTAAGTAAAAATGTTTAAATTTACTGTGCCCAAGAATTAACTGGCATGATGATTTTAAAACACCAAGTCCTTGAACCCCACCTCTGGAACTGATGATTCATAGCCCTGAAATAGAGCTATGAAATCTGCATTTTTAACAAGCACCATGACTGGGTATCATGAAGGTAGATCTCAATCATTGTTTGAGAAAAAGTGAGTTAAAAGGACATCTTAAATCAGTCAGTGGACATATAACATTTATACTAAAACGAAATAAATATTATATTTACAAGTTGTACCTCTAAGACCACAATGAGGAAGAGAGGATGTGAGTGGAAAAGAAATCTTCCAATTAGAACAAAAGAGGGACACAACAGGGGGCCTGGGTGGCTCAGTCGGTTAAGTATCTGCCTTCAGCTCAGGTCACGACCTCAGGGTCCTAGGATCCAGCCCTACATTGAGCTTCCTGCTCCTCAAGGGGCCTGCTTCTACCTCTCCTCCCTTGCTCGTGCTCCCTGTCACTATCACTGTCTCTCTCTCTCTCTCCCTCAAATAAATAAATAAAATATTTTTTTTTAAAAAAGGAAGTAACTGATTAATATTTGTTCTATATTAAATATTTATACTATTCAAAAAAAGCATGACCAGATAATATAATCTCTCCATTCTTTTTCAAACATTCATGTTAGGGTAAAAGTCTAGCCAACTGAGGGGCGCCTGGGTGGCACAGCGGTTAAGCATCTGCCTTCGGCTCAGGGAGTGATCCCAGCATTCTGGGATCGAGCCCCACATCAGGCTCCTCCGCTATGAGCCTGCTTCTTCCTCTCCCACTCCCCCTGCTTGTGTTCCCTCTCTCACTGGCTGTCTCTATCTCTGTCAAACAAATAAATAAAATCTTTAAAAAAAAGTCTAGCGAAATGATATAGCCAGGTACCACCCTACACCTGATAGCAGCTTCCAGAATTTCAGACCTCATAAAGAATATAAACACTCTGAAGACAACTTTGCACATATTATCTAGAATCTTAGAAACAACTTTTTTAAAATTTCACATGGGAACAGAAATCGCAAACGTTCCCTGGATATCAAAGAGAACACAGCAAATTACACCTTTCACTAGAAAAATTCCTCCTGAAGAACTGAGAGCTGCCTGAACAGCTACTGAGCAACCAAAAATAGAGAGAATAGCAAGAGAGATGGAGACCCAGCAATAAAGGGAACCCCGACCCCTGAGGCTGCAAATGCAGTGGGGAGGGACAGTACTAAGGGCCTGGGAATAGATCCCTCTGTGCTAGGGAACAGAAAAAAAAACATTCTCCAGAATAGATCACACATTGGGCCATTAAACAAACTTTGATAAATTTAAGAAGACTGAAATCATACCATGCATCTTTTCCAACCACAACGGTGTGAACTAGAAATAAATCACAAGGAAAAAAAAGGAAAAAACACAAACACATGGAGACTAAACAACATGATACTCAACAACAATTGAGCCAATGAAGCAATCAAAGGAGAAATCAAAAATTGCATGGAAAAAATAAAAATGAAAATGCAATGGTCCAAGCTCTAGGACACAGTGAAAGCACTTCTATAAGCGAAGTATATAGCAATTGAGGCCTACCTCAAGAAACAAGAAAAAAACTGAAATAAATAATCTAACCTTACGCCTAAAGAAACTAGCGGGGGAAAGTGTCCAAGGTGAGAGAAGAAAGGAAATAATAAAGATCGGAGCAGAAATAAATGATACAGAGATAAAACACACACACAAGAAAAAAGAAAAACAACAATTAAACCAAGAGTGGGTTCTTTGAAAAGAAACAAAACTGACAAATCCTTGCCGGACTCAACAAGAAAAAAGAGAAAGGACTCAAATAAATAAGATCATAAACAAGAGAGAACTAACAACTGACACCACAGAAATACAAAGGGTAAGAAGAGAATACTATGAAAAATTATATGCCAACAAACTGGAAAACCTAAAAGAAATGGAAAGTTTCTATAAACATAATTTCCCAAAAGTGAACCAGGAAGAAACAGAAAACCTGAAAACACTAATTACAAGTAAATTGAATTAATTATCAAAAAAAACTACCAAAGCATAAAAGTTCAGGACCAGATGAATTCACAAGTGAATTCTAATTCTAAGAAGAGCTAATACCTATGCTCCTCAACCTATTCTAAAAAATAGAAAAAGGAAAGCTTCCAAATTCATTCTGCGAGACCAGGATTACCCTGATACCAAAACCAAACAAAAACATCACACACACACACACACACACACACACACACACACACACAACAAAACAACCACAGGCCAATATTCTTGATGAATACAGATGTAAAAATCCTCAACAAAATATTAGCAAACTGTGTACAACAATACATTAAAAAGGTCATTCACCACAATCAGATGGGATTTATTACTGGGATGCAAGGATAGTTCAATATTCACAAATCAACCAACGCCATATCCCACATCAACAAAACAGAGGACAAAAGTCATATGATCATCTCAAGAAATGCAGGAAAAGTATGTGACGAGATTCAGCATCCACCCATTCATGACAAAAATTCTCAACAAAATGGGGTTAGAAGGAACATACCTTGACATAATAAAAGCAATATATGAAAAACCCACAGCTAACATCACCCTCAATACTGAAAAACTGAGAGCTTTCTTAAGGTCAAGAATAAAACAAGACTGTCCACTCTCACCACTTTTATTCAACATAGTACTAAAAGTCCTATCCACAGCAATCAGACAAGAAAAAGAAGTAAGAGGCATCTGTATTGGTAAAGAAGTTTAACTGTCACTATTTGCAGATGATATGGTACTATATATATAAAATCCTGAAGATTCCACCAAAAAACTGGATGTGGGATCGAGCCCCACATCAGGCTCCCTGCTTAGTGTGGAGTCTGCTTCTCCCTCTCCCTTTGTCCCTCCCCCCACTCATGCTCTCTCTCCCTCTCTCTCAAATAAAGTCTTAAAAAATAATAATAATAATAATCCAACTTAAAAATGGGCAGAATAGACTTTTCCAAAGAAGACATACAGATGGCCAGTGGACAAATGAAAAGATCACTAATCATCAGGAAAATGCACATTAAAACTACAATGAGATATCACCTTAAACCAGTTAGAATGACTAGTATCAAAATGACAAAAAATAACAAGTATTGGTGAGGATGTAGAGAAAAAGGAAACCTCATACAATGTCAGTGGGAATGTAAATTGGTACAGCCACGTGAAAAACAGTATAAAAGGTCCTCAGAAAAATTAAAAATAGAAATACCATCTGATCCAATAATTCCACCACTGGATATTTACCCAGAAAGAAATGAAAACACTAACTCAAAAAGATATATGCTTACTGCAATAGCCAAGAGAAGTAAAGTAAGCAAACTAAGTGTTCATCAATAGATGAATGGATAAGGAAAATGTGCTATATAAACACATGGGAATATTACACAGACATAAAAAAGGATGAGACCAGGCCATTTGAAACAACATGAATGGACTTGGTATTATACTAAGTGAAATAAGTCAGACGGAGAAAGACAAATACCATATGAGTCCACTTATAAGTGGAATCTTTAAAAAAAATGAATAAACACAAAAAGCAGAATCAGAACTATAAATACATTTATAAATAAATGATGGTGCCAGTGTTGGCAGGGAAGGGGGGTGTTGGGCATAATGGGTGAAGGGGAGAGGGAGATATAAGCCTCCAGTTATGGAATAAGTCATGGAAATAAAAAGCAGAGCATAAGGAATATGGTCAATGGTATTGTAATAGCAATGTAATAGGAAAGTTGATAGCTATACTTGTGAACATAGCATAATAAACTTGTCAAATCACTAAGTTGTGCACCTGAAACTAATGCAACATGTGTGTCAACCATACTCAAATAAAAAAAATTTTTTTCAAGTCACTTAAAAAAATCTTACTAAAAAATGGTCAGAAAATCTGAATAGACATTTTTTCCAAAAAAGACATACAGGTGGCCAAAAGGCACATGAAAAGATAGTCAATACCACTAAACGTCAGGGAAATGTAAATCAAAACCACAGTGAGATATCTCACCTCACCACCTGTTAAAATGGCTATTATAAAAAAAGACAAATAACAAGTGTTGATCAGGATGTGGAGAAAAGGGAACTCTTGTGCACTGTTGATGGAAATATACATTGGTGCAACCATTATATATAACAGTAGGGAGGGCTCTCAAAAAATTAATAATAGAACTACCATATGATTCAGCAATTCCATTTCTGAGTATTTATCTGAAGAAAACAAAAACACTAACTCAAAAAGATATAAGCACCCCTATGTTCATTGGGGCACTATTTATATAGCCAAGCTACGGAAACAAACTAAGTATCTACTAATAGATGAATGGATAAAGACACATACACAAACACATAGATAGATAGATAGATAGATAGATAGATAGATAGATAGATAGATAGATATACACACACAATGGAATAATACTCGGCCATAAAAAAGGAATGAAATATTGGCATTTGCAACAACATGAATAGACCTTGAGGGTATTATGCTATGTGAAATAAGTCAGAGAAAGACATGTATTATGTATGATCTTACTTATATGTGAAATCACAAAAAACAAAAACAAAAAATATCTTATAAATACAGAGAACACATTGGTGATGGCCAGAGAAGGGAGGGGGAGTGGGAGAAATGAGTGAAAGGGTCAAAAGGTACAAACTTCCAGTTATAAAATAAGTAACTCATGGGGATGTAATATACAGCATGGTGACTACAGTTAATGATACTGAATTGCATATCTGAAACTTGATAAAAGAGTAAAACTTAAATGTCCTCATAAGAAAGGAAACAAAATTTTATAACTATGTAAGGTAATAGATGTTAACTAGACTTATTCTGGTGATCATGAACAATGTATACAAATGTCAAATCATTATGTTATATAGGTGAAACTAATATAATATGGCAATTATACCTCAATTAAAAAAAATAAAATTCTTACATAATAAAGCTAACATTTCTAGGTAAAACCTTTCTAGACTTACAGCAAGCATATTTGATAAAATTTCAAAAGCTTTCCCCTTGAGATGGAAGAGATAAGAAACCTGTTATCACCACATATTCAACATTATACTGGGGTGCCTGGACCTGGTGCAAAAGAGGCCTAGAAAACAACAGGAGGTATAAAATAAAAGGAATGAGTATTTGAAAGAAAAAAATAAAACTGTAAACCTTTCATTACTGACAATGATTGTGTATGTGCAAAATCCAAAAAACTACAAACTACTGGAATCTAGCAAAATCTCTAGATACAAAGCCAATAAATAAAATTCAATTGCAATCATATACACTAGCATCAAACAGAAAATGAATTTTTTTTAAATAGCATTCAAAAACATCAACTACTTGAGAATAAATCTACTGAGTGATGTGTAACACTTCATACTCTAAAATGACAAAATATTATTGGGAGAGATATACCATATTCATGAATTGGAAGATTCCAATATTACAAAAATAACAAATCCTCCAAAATTGATCTACAGATTCAAGGTAAACTCAGTCAAAACCCCAGCTGGATATCTTTTAAGGAACTACAGAGTCTTGATTCAAATATTCAAAGAATCTACTTGGCTTTATGACAAAGATAACATACAATGAATTAGGGAAAGAATGGGTTTGGGGTGCCTGGGGGACTCAGTCAATTAAGCTTCTGAGTCTTGATTTTGGCTCAGATCATGATTTCAGGGTCATGAGATCAGGCCCTGCATCAGGCTCTGTGCTCAGTGGGGAGTCTACTTGAGATTCTCTCTCTCCCTCTCCTTCCCCTTCCCCTGCTCATGTGCACGTGCTTTCTCTCTCCCTCTAAATAAATAAATAAAATCTTTTTTTTAATTTAAAAATACATTTTCAAAAATGAAAAGAATGGGTTTTTAGTCAATGTTACTGGGTCAATTGTATAACCACATGTAAAAAATTTGAAACTTCAACCTCTACCTTATACCATATGCCAGTATCCGTTCCAGATAAATTGTAGATCTAAATGTGAAAGATAAAACATTAGGGCTTCTGAAAGAAATCATATATGAGTATTTCTATGACATCTGGATAAACAAAGATTTCTTAAACAGAATACAAAAAGTACTAACCATAAATGTAATGATAAATGATAAACTATTTCATAGGAAAATTAAGACTGTCTATTCATCAAACTCATAATTAAGAAATGAAAAGTAAAGCCCCATGGTGAAAGATGATGTTTGTAATACATCTTAATGACAAAAGATCCAGAACTTCTAAAATCTGTAAGAAAAAGACAGACAGTCCAATAGAAAAAATGGGTAAGAAACTTGAGCCGGCACTTTGCAAAGAGGATATCTGAAGAGTCAATTAACATATCTAAAAGTGCTCAACTTTTTTAGTTGAAACACAAATTAAAACCACCAAGAGATACTACCACTATCTGCCATTATGGCTAAAAATAAAAATGACTGATAATACCAAGAGCTGGAAGGGATGAGAATCAAATGAAATGGAACTTTCATAAACCACTTTAGAAAAACCATTGAGCGGGGGCACCTGGCTGGCTCAGCCAGTGGAACATGCAACTCTTGATCTCGGGGGGTGAGTTCGAGCTCCATGTTGGGTATAGAGAATACTCAAAAATAAAATCTAAAACAAAACAAAACAAAAAACTATTAAGCAGTTTCCACTAAAAAAAAAACTACCACATACCCCAGGAGTTCCACTCCTCATTATATACAAAAAGAAATGTGCACCTGTTCCCTATAAGAATACTTATAACAATGTTCATAGCAGCCCTGTTAGCATCAGGCAAAAATTGTGGGCTTTTTATACAACAGAATACTAAAGAGAACTGAGAATGAACAAAGCACTGTTATATGCAACAACAGGGATTAATCTCACTAATATAACATTCAGCCAACAAAGACCGGAAGTACATCCTCTATAATTACAGTAATATAAATTTCAAAGGCAGACAAAACTACTGTATGGCTTAGAATTCAGGGTGGTGGTTACATTTGGGACAACAGTGACCAGAAGAGTCTATGGGTTTCTGGTAATAGTCTATTTCTTGTTCTAGGTACAACTGCCTTCACTTTGTGGAAACTGAGCTATGCATTATGATCTGTGCACTTTTCTGTACGTATGTTATACTTCAATAAAACATTTCTTTTTTTTTTTATTCCCAAAGAAATATTCATTCCTCTTTGCGCCTAACAAATGAAGGATCTCAAGAACTCCTAGCTCAGTATGAGGCCATCTAAACCATTGCCCATTCATAAATGAGAGATGTCTCAGGCTGCAATTTTCCTAAGGCTAATTTATTTGCAAGATTTGGCTGCCCCACTTATGAGTATTTTCCCATTCTTGCTGGTCTTTCTCTTATGCCATCCTCTTAAAACTGTTTTAGTTTTGCTCTCCATAATATGGCTCTGAAGCTGATGAGACCAGACTTTGCTGGATCTCAGAAATTCATTTTCCATTTCTTAATCACAATGGTAGCCATAACACAATTGCAGAAATGCAATTTGCCATCCAAATCTACCAAGAAAACAGAAAAATTAATTATTTAGATGCTAACCCATCTGTATTCTTTTAAAAATTTAGCATGGTTTTACTTTGATTCCTGCATTCTCATTTTAAATTCCTGTTGATTTTCATTGTGTAATTTAGTATTTGGGAGGGAAAAAAACAACAAATTTTTATTAATTCCTACTGCAAATTAAAATAACTGTTAGTTATTTATCTCTTTATTCTTCATACTCCATTTTCAAGGTCAAAATCAGCATTAACTCAACCTCACATTTTATTAAATGTTATGTTGATGTTCCAAATCCCCCGTGGCCCCAACTCTAATTCTTCTCCCACTTTTCATTAGTCTATTCCATCAGAACCACAGCAACAAAATTGCCTCAGAAGAAAGGAGAAAGAATTAGAATTTAGTTATTGACTTTTCCAAAGGGCACGGTAATGAATATATAAAACAATCAGGTGGAAAATAATCACTGGCGCAAAATGAGCAATGCAAATGACTACCTATTTAGGGTTTGTAAGCTTTCTCTATGATTAAGCTATAGTAAAGAGCAGTGCCTAGCAATTATAATTTCTAATAACAAATCTGGCTTAAGCAACTTATTACTTTCATTGAGCTATCCAGACTTAAGTCTCTATTTTTGACAGTTAATACAATTAACCCATAAATGCACATTTCACTCATTTTCTTTTAAAGGCTATGCAATTCTGAGACTCAATTTTGTTATACCAAGATTAAAACTTACATACAGAGAACAAAATCTCATAAGAAACAAGTTATAATTTCATTCAGAAAAATATGGAAAAGAATATTTCTAATTTAAAATAATGCTGAATACCTGGATTAATTCTCTCCCACTACCAAAAAAATTTTACTAATGGAAATACGCATACTTGTGATATATTTAGAGTACAGTAAAGGCATTTTAAAATCATTGGCAAATAAAAAAATTAATGGCATGCCAACAACTGTTTTTATTACTGACAACTGAGTAAGGAAAAAACCCTTGCAAGTCTGACCAGTCCTTTGGAAAGGACAGTGACTCTAAAGTAACATTTTTCTTTCTCTACATGTAAGTGATTTCCATGGCAACTCTCCATCTGTTTCCCACTATTTTCACAGGCTTTTAAAAATTAAGCTTACATATGTCAATGTTCCAAGATAATCTCTGTGTTTGCATAAACCATATGCCTCCTTGACAAAGTTGGTTATGCCAGTAACATTAGAGAAATGTTTAAATGTCACGTCTGTTTTGTAAGAAAAAAAATGGGGGTAAAATGGGAATGAAGCTGGGATGGGAAGCACTATTTCACGGTAATTTAGTGGTAATCAATCCTTAAGCCAAAAATTACAGACTTCTCTTTAGTATCTAAATCAGAAAGTGACTTAAATTCTAATAAGAAAGAATTCTAAATAAAATAAACCTGAGTTTAGACAATACTTAAAACCCACAGGAAATATACAAGTTTCCCAATATAACTTTATATTAGCAGCCTTCATTATATGAACCATATATATGTTAATAAGGATCATGTAAAAGGGCAAGGTATCCCTTTAAAAAGATACAACTTAGCAGGTGGGAACTAAAAATCAAACAAATTTGGAACTTCTTTTCTCACTACCAAATCCTTCCCACAACGTTACTAGAAGACTGCTTCAGAAATAATTAGGTCCATGAGAAGCAACCAGAATGGCTTTAGGAAAAAAAAAAAAAAAAAAAAGTTAAACTTTCACCTGCAATTTGTTCTTCAATCATTATGTGACAGAAACCTCTGGCCACAAGCTCTTACAGAGAGGAAAAAGCAACAAAACTTCTTAACCCTTAATCCCTGAAACTTTGGTCCTACAAAAGGCAATTATACTACTGGATACATTTCCTACCAAAAAATAATAATAGCAATTTTAAGGAGACCTTCCTGAAGATATAAAAAAGAGTATTAGACATTACTAAATGGATGTTTTGTTTTTAAGTAGGCTGATCCGTCTTGCGTGTGGTGTGTATGTCCTGTGACCTAAAAGAGCTGAGAAGAGCTTCCCTGTCACAGTCTCCTCCACCACTGTAATTTGCCCTTGTGCCCCACATCTCCACTACTTGCTTTCTTCAGCTTCCATCAGCGAAATTCCCTTTGGAAATATTCGTATCCGAAAAAGACAAGCCATTACATCTGTGCTCCGTTCATTTTCATTTCCCTAGCAAAGAACAGCGCTCTGAGAAATTGGGACAAGCATGTTTTCAAAGGACAGAATGGTAGTCTCTCTACTGGGGCTCTATCTAGGAGGAGCAGACTGGAGGGAGCAACTATAGAGGACGACTTTTAAATGTTGGGGCAGGGAGAGGATTGCTATGAGCACATTAATTATCTGCAATAAACACAAACATGGAAGACAAAGGCAAATTTAGTTTGTTCCGGGTGAGGCTTGCCCTAATGTAGGCCCTCAATTTCGTTTGGATATCCAAACCCTTTGAGAATGTAATATAAAGCTACAAACTCTTTCCCCCAAATTTTCCCTTAAAACATGGCTACAACCCATGTTGTGGCATATGTCAGGATTCCTTTTTTATGGTGAATAATATACCATTGTACATATTCGTGTGTTTATCATATCTTTATCTATTCATCCATCAATGGACATGAAGGCTGTTTCCATCTCTTGGCTATTGAGAATGCTGAAATCAACATAGTAAGGCAAATATCTCTTTGAAATCATGATTTCAATTCTTTTCAATAAACGATCAGAAGTGGTATCATATGGTAGCTCTATTTCTAGTTTTTTGAGGAATCTCCATACCATTTTCCATAGCGGCAGACGCTATGCTAAGTGAAATAAGCCAGTTACAGAAGGACAAGAACTGCATGATTGCACTTCTACGAGTTATCCAAAGCAGTCAAACTCCTAGAAACTTAAAGTATGATAGTAGTTGGCAGGGACCGCAAGGAGGAGGAAATGGGTAGCTGCTGTTCAGTGGGTACAGAGTTTTGGTTGTACGAGATGAAAAAGTTCTAAAGATTTGCTTTCTAACACTATGCTTATAGTTGACAATACTGTACTGTACACTTAAAAATTTGTTATGAATGTAGATCTCATGCTATTTTTTACCACAATAAAAAAAGTTAAAAAAGAAAGAAAGAAAAGAAAAGAAAAGAAAAGAAAAGAAAAGAAAAGAAAAGAAAAGAAAAGAAAGAAAAAAAACCTAGCTACAATTTCATGGAGTTCAAGTCCCTTCTGACACACCGGGCTGAGTCTCTGATCGAGCAGATCCTAGAACCCAAGGAGGTACCCTGTCCTGTGTTGACTCAGGAAGATGGGCTAACCCAACAAGACCTTTTCAAAAAGTCAAGACAGTGGGGTTAATGTAACTCCAATGTAACCAATAGGATTCCATCTACAGCAACTCAGAATAACTACTGCATTTCTTAATAAGAAAAAGAAAGGAACCGATTTGTAATCTTGTCAGTTATCAATCCTCATTCTGAGGCCAGCATTATGGAATAGAAAGTATATATAACAGCTCTTTAGAATTATTTAAAATGACTGTGATATCAGAAAGAAATCTTATTCATGGATAAGAAAGAAAAGATAAAGAAAGTATGAGAGAAGGAGAAAAGAAGAGAGAAAGAGTTAACTTCCTGGAAGCTACACGGTCTATGACTAACAGATCTGTATATAGAGAGAATACATACATATACACACATTGTGTATGATACACGTATAGTACAGTAGTAGCCCGTCTTCACTGATTTATAACTATAAACCAGCTAAGTATTTTACATACATTGTTTTACTTACATCACATAGCTAATACTAGGAATTAAGTATAATTATTCTAATTTTACAAATAAGATAATTGAAGCTCAATGATATTAAATAACCTGATTAACCTCAACTGAAAACAACCTGAAACTGGGGGACAAATTAGAACAAATTATTTTCTGGGGAGTGGGGGGGGGGTGGTTCCTACATCACCTTGCACAGAACTGGGGAAAGCATAAATATTCAAAAATTCTAGCTTAGACGTCAAATAAATTCATAAAAGGCTCTTTTACAACTGATTCTATCCTTGCATTGAAATACATGTCAGGATCATTATTTTTTAAGATGGTCCCATGATGTAAAAGTGCTGTGAATCTATTGGCTTTCTGTCCATCATGGCCAGGATGATGACCACACCCAAAGACAAAGTCTGCAGCCACCTGCACCTCAGTGTATGAGGATGTACTGAGCACACTGCTGGGACTTAGGAAATGTCAGAGAATAGCTTTAGAGTAGCATTGTTCAATCTCTTTTGAAGCTTTTCATTCAGTTATGTGGGCACACAGTAATTACAGTGACAGGCAGCTTAATCCGTCTGTCATATTCCAGAACTGTCTAGAATCCACTAGTATCAACCAGAGGACTTCAGAGCATCCTAAATCAAAATATTGCTTGGGAATCCTTGCTCCACTGTTTATGAGCTATGTAACCAGATTAACTGCATCTTCTTATCTTCTGCATCCTTGATGCTCCAGCATCTAGGGCCTCACTCAAAGGGGGGAGACTGACCCTCTCAAGACTAGTCGATTCAAATGTACCTTTCATATGGAAATCAACTAATCCAGAGTCCATACTGGGAATGAACCCTTCTGTCTGGCTCTTACACTGCAAGGGGTAATATTCCTCTGCCCTAATCACCTCGTGACAAGGTAGAAAAACTAGGCAAAGCCTATGCCCCACAGCCCACTGAAATTATTCAAACTACTCAATCCTAAACCTGCTTACCCTGCCTCTCCCATTCCTTCCCACAGACAAAATTAAGGCTCTTTCTCATGCTTTCTTCTTGCTCCTCCTGCCCCCTAATGGGCCCTGGTGTGTCCCCATGTGACTCTGTGATATGCCGTGCCTCTTATTTCTAGGAACCTGTGAATAAAAACTTCTTCCTCGCGACAGTCATTTCCATGTCTGCACTTCTTATCATAGCTAATTAAAACAAATCCCAGGTACATTTTAAAACTGTGACCTTGAAGGAGTTTCTAAACCTCCCTATAACCCCAGTTCCTTGTATACAATGAAATAACATTACCTACCTCAAAAAATCGTTATGAAATTTAGGTAATTAATACACAGAAAACATTAAGACCAGTACTCAATATACAGGGTACATTAAATAGCTGTTAGCTATTATTGTGATTAATGCTAAGTCATAAAAATAACTGATACTAAAATTAGAATTCTAAAACCAGCATACTTTGCAAACTCTGTATTACTTCCAGTTTTGACATTCAAGGATTTAGCACCCATGGATTTAACTGTATGGGAAAAACACTGAAGCTTCATTACATCTTAGTAATGTCTAGTTTTACAAAGGAAAGAATTAAATTAAAGGTGAATATGATTTAGTGACTGACCCTAGACAATGGCCCAAAATCTACAGTTCAACATGGCTTCCAATAATCTGCTCTCTGGAATTATTGTGTTAAGTAATAAAACTTTCTTTGAGTCTCTGTGGAAAATGCCCACCCACTTGCCCTGCCCCCTTCCTCAAAAAAACAAAGTTGGCTGATGATGTAAAACAAGATAAAGTAAATGATTACAAGGAAAAAAAGAGAGACAGAGAGATGGTGGAAAGCCAGAGAATGTAAGTTTTGGATAAAGGGTGAAATGAATTCAGCAACAGCCAGGATATATGATATAAAGTTCGCCATATGCCCTATACATAAACAAGAAAAAGCACTTCTTTAGACTGTTTCAAGGAGTTTTCCAAACAAGTGCAAAAAATTGCTCATATATGAGAAATCAAACTGTACTAAAAATAAGAGGTCAACTTATAAAATGAAGAGATGCATTTAAAAAGAAAAAAACAACCAGATGACCCTTAAAATAAACATGATTAGAGAAAAAAAGCCAGAAGCCTCTAAAGGGGCAAAAAAAGAAAGAGTTCCAGTGTAGCACTAGAGAACAAGGGCACTAGACTGACCTTTGCTATGAATAAAGGTGGATTGGAAGTGTTAACAAAGCATTTTCCCCCCAGAATATTAAGTAAGCGTGAGATAGAGCATTAACTGAACATGTTGCTATGGAAGCATTTTCTCTAGTGCCAAAGAACACAGTGGGTTATATTCTGCCACAAATACTCACTGCAGACCAAAAAAAAAAAAAAAATCACAATCATGAAAAGAGAATGATAGTGGGTTTCCAGGTCCACATGTAAGGAGCCTGGAAGTTGTCACTGTGTTCTAACAACAAGTAAAAAGCCAAACACACTGAAAAATCAACAACTCTTTTTGGATCAGTCAGAGCAGGGAAGACACAGGGTAACCCTGTGCCCTAATGCTGGAGAGATAGGCAGGCAAATACAGGGAGTCACGTCTTACCAGAGCAGAGACTCACCAGCAGAAACCAGCGTGGGATCCAGCACTGGGTAGGAAAACCTGAACTGTAATCGATGAATTCCTGGGGCCCCAGTGTGCACAAGTGAAAAACTTCAGGGGAACCCAGTCGTAGGCTGACCCCCACAATACTCTAAATTTACCTCAGGAGCTTGACCAGATTCCCATAATAAATAGGTAAGAAGAATCTCCTGCTTCTGGCAAACGGAGGGGAAAAGGAGCCACTCTTACAGACACAAGAGTCTGCTCTCAGGCGGACTAGTTAACTATAGCCTAACCTTCTGAGGTATTATCAGAACATAAATGACCGGTAAAAGGGAAATTCCAACTCCCAATTTCCACATGGGAGAAGGAAAATACCCAACTCTAGCCTATTCTAACCATTCTGTTCCACCAAGGGGGGCAGGAGGGTGGAGACTGAGAGACACTTGTTAGGTTCACAATCTAGAGGCAAAGGTGCATTAAAGACTGGGACCCCCTCCTCCCACAGCTTACAACTGCATTACTAAAGGCCTATTTACAATAGTTCCTTTTACCTGGTACATCGCATCCAGCTATCAAGAAAAAATTATAAGACATACCAAGAGGCAAAAAACATAATTTGAAGAGGCAGAGCAAACGTCATAACCAGATATGATAGAAATGATGAAACTATCAGACTGGGAATTTAAAACACCTATGATTAATACACTAAGGGTTCTAACGTATAAACAGTATGCAATAATAGGCAATAAAAGAGATGGAAATCCTAAGAAGAACCTAAAAGTAATGCTAGAGACAAAAAGAAAAGAAAAGAAAAGAAAAGAAAAGAAAAGAAAAGAAAAGAAAAGAAAAAAGAAAAGAAAAGAAAAGAAAAGAAAAGAAAAGAAAACTAATACAGTTCTTAGAAATTTGGGTCAACATAAAGAGCACTGAGGAAAGAATAAGTGAAAGTAAAATAAAAACTTTTATTTTTCTTACTCTTAATTGATCTAACAGATAACAGTTTGTTCAAAGTAATAATAGTAATGATATATTCCATTATATATGCTTATGTATTTATCTTATGTATACACGTACAAATACTTTTGTGTAGGTTTTTTCTTTTAAGATTTATTTATTTATTTTAGACATTGAGCAAGCAAGGGGAGGGGCAGAGGGAAAGGGAGAGGTAGAGAATCCCAAGCAGACTCCCTGCTGAGGGCAGAGCCCAATGCAGGGCTCGATCCCAAGAACCTGAGATCATGACCTGGGCTGAAACCAAGAGTCAGATACTTAACCGACTGAGCCACCCAGGTGCCCCTATGTAGACTTTATATATAAGTGAAATGAATGCCAGTAATGACACAAGGGATGAGAAGAAGGAATTAGTATTGTTTTGTTATTATAAGGTACTCATGCTACATTTCAAGTGGTATAATGTTATTTGAAAGTGGACTTTGATTAGTTGCAAATGTATATTGCAAGCCTTAGGGAACCACTTAAAAAGGTTAAGAAAAAAAAGGTATAACTGATGTACTTAAAAGAGAGAAAATGGCATCATATGAAATGCTCAATTAAAATCACAAAAAAACTGGGGTGCCTGGTGGGCTCATTCTGTTAAATATCCAACTCTTGGTTTCAGCTCATGTCATGATCTCATGGGTGGTGACATCGAGCCCCACATTCGGCTCCAGCTCAGCAGGGAGTCTGCTTGATGATTCTCCCTCTCTGCCCCTCCCCCCAACTCACACACTCGCTTTTCTAAAATAAATAAATAAATCTTTAAAATAATAAAAGTCACAAAAAATAAAACAGCGCAGAAGACAAATAAGAGCAACAAATATAAAACAGTAACAAATATGGCAGATATTAATCCAATAATTACTTTGAAGGTCAATGGTCTACATACACCAATTAAAAGACAGAGACTGTGAGAATGGATCAAAAAATATGATCCAACTGGGGTGCCCAGCTGGCTCAGTAGATAGGGCATGCAACTCAATCTCAGGATCATGAGTTCAAATCCCACGCTGGGCCTAGAGCTCACTTTAAAAAATAAAAATTAAATAAAATCTTTAAAAAATATATGATCCAACTATACATTGTCTATAAGAAACCCACTTGAAATATAAGGACATATATAAATTAAAATTAAGTTGATGGAGAAAATATATCATGTCAACACTAATCAAAAGAAAGCAAGAGTAGCTATATTAATTTCAGACGGAACAGACTTCAAAGTAAGGAAAATTATCAAGGATAAATAAGGGCATTACTTAATGATAAATGGGTCAATTCTCCAAGAAGACTTAACAATTCTTAATGTGTATGCACCTAACAACAGAGCATCAAATTTGTGAGGCAAAAAGCAACAGAATAGCAAGGACAATTACATGAATCCACTATCATAGTTGGAGACTTAAACACTCCTCTTTTAGAAACGGAGAGAACCAGCAGGCTGAAAATCATTAAGGACATAGTTGAACTCAACAACACCATCAATCAAGTAAATATAATTGAGATCTACCGAACACTTCATCGAACAACATCAGAATAAACATTTTTCTCAAGTTCACAAGGAAGAGAAATCTTACATTATATGCTCTTAGATCTCAGCAAAATTGAACTAGGAATCACTAACAGGTATAGCTGGAAAATGTCAAGATACAGGGAGATAATACAATACAATACACTGCCAAATAACACAAGGTCAGAAAAGAAAACTCAAGAGAAATCTTTTAAGTATTTTGAAGTAAATGAAAAATGAAAACCCAACTTACCAAAATTTGTGGGATGCAGCAAAAGCAGTGCTTAGAGGGAAATTTATAGCACTGAATGCATACATTAGAAAAGAAGAAAGATCTAAAATCAATCATCTCAGTTTCCACCTAAGAAAACATGAAAGAAAAGAGCTAATTAATCCAAAGTAAGCATAAAAAAAATAAAAATTAGAGCAGAAATCAATGACATTGAAAATAGACCAATAATCAACACCACTAAAAGCTGGTTCTTTGAATACATCAATAAAATTGATAAGCCTCTAGCCAGGATAACTTAGGGGGGAGGGGAGTGAGGAAACAAATTACTAATACTAAAATTAAATATAGAATTCTATATATAATTTTATATATAATATAATCTAAATATAGAATTTAATTTCTAATACAGAAATTAAAAAGGGGATATTCCCTAGAGATCCATTAAAATTAAAAAGATAAAAAAATATTATGCTGAACTGTGCACACATATTTGATAACCTAGATGAAATGGACCTATTTCTTGAAAGGAACAACCTACTAAACTGACACACAAAAAATAGACTATCTGGGTAGGCCTGTATCTATTAAAGAAACTGAATCAATAATTAATAACCTTCCAAAACAAAAAGCACAAAACACAGATGGTTTCTTTGATGAAATCTACCAAAAATTTAAGGAACAAATTATATCAATTCTCTACAACTCTTTCAGATAGAAGCAAAGTGAATACTTCATAACTCATTTGATGAGGCTAGCATTACCAGAAAAGCCATCACAAGAAAACTAAAGACTAATTTTTCGCATGAACAAAGCTTTAAATATCCTTACTAGAATACTAACAAATCAAATCCAAAAATATTTTAAAAGAACTGTATGCCATGACCAAGTGGGATTATCCCAGGTATGGTTCAACATTTAAAAATCAACTAATGTAATCCATTGCATCAACAAGCTAAAAAAGAAAAATCACATGAACATATAAACAGATGCAGAAAAAGTATCTGACAATAGCCAGCATACACATTCACAATAAAAACTCAGCAAATCAGGAATAGAGGTTAATTTCCACAATTTGATTAAGCATATCTACAAAAAACCTATAGCCAGCATCATACTTAATGATGAGAAACTCAAAGCTTTCCCACTAAGATCAGGTATAAGGCAAGGTGTCCCCTCTCAAATACCTTTTCAACATCATACTAGAAGTCCTTACTAATGCAGTAAGGTAAGAAAAGGAAATAAAGGTATATGGACTGGGAAGGAAGACATAAAATTGTCTTTGTTCACAGGTGACATGATCTATGTAGAAAATCTAAAAGAGTCAAAAAAATAATTTAAAAAAACCTGGGAACTATTAAGCAATTTCAGCAAGGCTGCAGATTACAAGATTAATATATAAACGTCAATTGCTTTCCTATATAGCAACAATGAACAAGTGGAAATTAAAAACAATACCATTCACATTAGCACCAACAAAAAGAAATACTTAGGTATAAATCTCAGAAAACGGGTGCCTGGGTGGCTCAGTCAGTTAAGCATCGACTGTTGATTTCAGCTCAGGTCATGATCTCAGGGTCATGGGATCGAGTCCCAAGTCAGGCTGCGTGCTCAGTGGGGAGTCCGCTTCTCTCCTTCTCCCTCTCTCTCTCTCTGCCCCTTCCCCTGCTTGCTCATGCTCTAATAAATACATAAATCTTTAAAAAAAAAAAAATCTCAGGGCCACCTGGGGGACGCAGTTGGTTAAAGCTCCAACTCTTGGTTTCAGCTCAGGTCATGATCTCAGGGTCAGTGGGATCACTCCCTGCTCAGCAGGGAGTCTTCTTGTCTCCCTCTCTCTCTGCCCCTCTCCCCACCTGCACGTGCTCACTCTCTCTCCCTAAAATAAATAAATAAATCTTTTTTAAAAAAATCTCAGGAAACATGTACAAGATCTAAATGAGAAAAACTACAAAATTCTGATGAATAAAATCAAAGAAAACTAAATAAATATAGAGAGATTCCATGTTCCTGGATAGGGAAACTCAGTATTGTCAAGAAGTCATATCTTCCCAACTTCAGTTATAGATTCAATGCAATCCCAATCAAAATCTCTGCAAGTTATTTTTAGATATTGACAAACTAATTCCAAAGTTTATATAGAGGCAAAAGACTCAGAACAGCCAACACAATACTGAAGAAGAACAGAGTACTAAAGCTACCTGATTTTAAAACTTAAAGTTACGGTAATCATGACAGTATTGTTTTGATAAAAGAAAAGACAAATAGATCGATGGAACAGAATTGGGAGGCCAGAAAACGATCTTTGTAAATAGAGCCAACTGATCTTTGACAGAGGAGTAAAGGCTGTACAGTGGAGAAAAGACAGTCTCTTCAACAAATGGTACCGCAACAACAGGACAACCACATACAAAAAAAGTCAATCCAGACACAGACCTTATAACTTCCACAAAAATTAGCTCAAAATGGATCATATATCTAAGTGTAAAATGCAAAACTATCAAATTTCTAGAAAATGATATAGCAGAAAATTTAGATGACCTTGGGTATGGTGATGTCTTTTTAGATATAATACCAAACATACAAAACCAAAGATGTCTTTTAGATACAATGCCAATTTTAATAAGCTGGACTTCATTAAAATTAAAACTTCTGTTCTGTGAAAGACACTGTCAAGAGAATAAAAAAATAAGCCACAGACTGGGAGAAAATATTTGTAAAACATACATCTGATAAAGAACTCTTATCCAATAAAATATACAACGAACTCTTAAAATTCAACAATAAGAAAAAAAACTGATTATAAAATGGGCTAAAGACCTTACTGATACCTCGCCAAAGAAAATATACAGATAACAAGAAGGCATATGAAAAGAATGCTCCAGGGGATAAAGCCATCATAGGTATCAGGCCAGGCCTCCCAAACACAGCAAACTGGATCAGTAAAAGAATTACCTAAACTGCAAGTAAAAATTTCACATCAATTTAAAATTACCCTCATCTTTCTGTTAAGTTTCTGTTTTTCAAAATTCCAAGAAACTATTTTGATAAGCAATTCCTGAAAAAAATTATTTTTCAACACGTCTAGAAGCTAATACTGTGTGCACTAAAGGAAATGCCCAGAGAAAAGATGGACAGAAGGAGCCGAAGCCAAGTGAAAACCAGTATTGCCAAATTCTGCCTCTTGCTGAAGAAAGCTGCTCTTAGTTTCATGCCATCCAAACCATGACTTAGCATTTCGAAACGGGTGTGTGCGTGGTCAGTTCCAGGATAGGAAAAGAGAACTACTGAATATATAGCAGACAAGAAGATCAAAGCATCCCCAAGTCACTTTTTGCCCCATTTAATTATGTATTCATTCATTTAACAAATACTTATTGATGATGTACCTGATAGAAGAACTCCGTGCAGTATACTTGTGTTGGTTCCAGACTTTGGGAGTTGCCCAGGTGAAATTTGAAATCGGTCCCTGTACATGGAGGGCAAGGAGAGACTGAACAAAGAGGCAGGCCACCCACTCCAGGCTGGTAGGTGGCAGATTTAATAGCAAGGGAACTTAGACAGCTTCTCATGGGTGGCTGCACCTGCCCACCATAATCTTAAGAGTTTATAAACAGAGGCCTTAGCTGGGTTCAGTCACATATACCATCCAGGTGGTCTCAGTGACCCCTTACTCTCTCAAGGTCATGCCCTTGAAATGACTCCTGTGGGAAAAGTGGGCAGAAGATACATTCCAAGGGCAGGGGAGGGGCTAAGGAGCCTCGGATTGCCTGGGTCCAGCTCTTGGGTCGACAAACAGTCACGTCCTCTCCATGACCTCCTCCAACAACTGGGCATGTAATAAGACTGAAAGAGAGAGTCCACATTCTCAAGGTTACTTAAGTTTCCATGAGGCTAAAAAAACTAGGCGGTAAATACAAAGCTTTTCCTAAGTGATTTGGGTGGGGGAGGGGAGTCAGAGGTTTTTCTGGAAGAGCAACACTAATCCGGTATCTGAGGAATAAAGTTTTCACTCAGTGATTGCTAGGAAAAAAACCCATGAACTTTGACTTGAATAAAGGTATACCCAGGCAAAAATGTCTGGTGTAGAAACAGTGCTATGTTAACCTCAACAAGAAAAAAACACACACACACAAACTGCATTTCCAAATTTAGTCAACTAGGGACATTGAGTCAGGTCACTTAAAACAGGCATAAAGTTTAATCATTCCAAGGAGTTGAGTATTGTGCCTCTTATCTACTAATCTAAAATTAAATTTCCCATTTAGCTTTGACATAAAGACTATTTATAGACATTTAAAAAAAAAAAAAAAGAAGAAGAAGAAAACTAAAAAGCTTAAACCCTGGGCGTATTTCCTAAACCAAAAGCAATGAGAAGAAAGCGACATCTAATGGTTCAAAACATCTCCAGTTGCTCTTCAAAACTCAAGGGACTAGAAAAGACAGACTCTGACATAAACCATCAGACAAAGACAGCCTCAAAAGTCATCCTAAAAAGTCAAAAATGTCATCCGACCACCTGGGAAACGAGCTCAACGCATTCAATCTCATGCCGTGCTGAGCTGTGGAAAGTTTCACCAAAAGGCATTCCAAAGATTAACCATAAACAGCTTAAATGCTTTTAGATTTCTTGTAGGACTTTTTTCCTCTTGTGAGAAAATAATAACACTTACGTAGTGCAAACATGTACCAGATCCACTTCTAAGTACCTAGTATATATTAAGTCATTTAGAGACTGTTTTCACACAATCCACATTTATGCAAATGAATAAACTGTAAATTCTGCTAGAACCGTTAAGGTCAAAGTAGGAATAAATCAATGCTGTGCAAAGACAAAAATATTAAATGGATTTAAAATTACTTCTTAGAACAGAACCCCAAAGGAACTTGAGCCATCAGTTTATATTTTGGTCCTCAGGAGTTGCTGAAAAATCTATCCCATGAGAACAAATGCAGCATTTTTACTAATTTTTACTTATTCCTTAATTCTTTCTGTCCTGTTCTTTGCTTCCTTGTCTTGCTCATCTGTGGAAAGTATTTTTTCCCTAACTTGTTTACTCCATCATTGAATTTTACCAGTACTTATGGGCTTATAAAGTATAATTCCCAATAGCTTATCTTTCTAAATATCATTCCTCCAATTCAAAAAGGGTCGCCAGGTGAATGGTGGTACCTGGCTTAAGCCTGGTAGGTCAAAAACCCAGGCCAACACCAAGAAGGGGTACATGAGTCACAATATATGTTCCCTCTTTAAAAAAATGTCTTCGTACAAAAAATGAGATTATGAGTATTGTTCTGTGTTGCCTACTGAGGGAAGATTTTTTAAATATTAGGTAAATATCAACCAGTAAATATAAACTCCTCCTAAATCCAATGTCCTTTTATCGCTCACGAAATAGTAGAAATCATGTTTGTTCTTTATTGCTCACGAAATAGTAGAAATCATGTTTGTTCTCACCTACAGCTTTATCAGTCAATGAATTACATGTGGTCTCTTGCCTATACAGAAATTTAGCCTGAGAGACAGCCTCAGGTTGTGACCTCATTACAGGACATTTTTGGCAATAACCATTCTTTTGCAACTAATATAAAAAGATATTAATTGATCTCTTAAGGATTCATAAGTTGTTCTGAAGCATCTCCTGTTGTTACGTAGACCATCTTCACGCTTGAAGACTGGACAGATAGAAGTGGGGTTGACTGGTCTCCTGGTTTTGGAAGGCATCTTTGCTATATGTGGAAGCTTCTTCTCTCTTTTGCAGTGGTCAGAACAGAATAGATCATATAACTTTACCAAAATGCACTTCTTTGCTTACAGTCTTCCAATTATGAAAAGATTCTTTTAGGAACCAAAATTCTGCATACCCACTTGTCTTTCCTTAAAAACTGAATATTTCATGCATAAGGTATTTTGCACAGAATTCATGAAGATTATCCACTAACCAACCTGGTAACCCCCAGCTCCTTCCAAATCTCTTAAGGAAGTGGGTGATTTTGTAGTCCTCGGAACAAAAGAAGCACACATTTTAGACACAGAGTTCAGAAAAAAATTCAGCGGGTGCCCTGATGAATAAAGCTCTGAACCTACATTATTTATCAGTGACTTCCAAGAGCATGAGCAGTGCTATTTTTTCATTATTTCTTCTAAAGAGGAAGAACTGGAAAAGGAAAAAAAAAATCTAGTTTTTTTTTTTCTTTCTTTCTTTCTTTTTAAAAAAGTGAGCTCTATACCCAGTGTGGGGCTTGAACGCACAACCTTGAAATCAAGAGTTGCATGCTCCACTGACTGAGCCAGCCTGGTGCCCCTATAGCTTTTCTTACTACACCGATAAAGAAGAAATGTTTCAGTGAAGCTTCTGGCTCTGGAAAACATTACATGTTCCACCAAAAAATCAATGATGAACCCCACAAAATTTCCCTTCCCCAGAATCCCCAAACTTCACAATTCCAGACCCTGGCATATACATCTCTCAATTCCTTCCCAGACAAGGTCCTTCTCAACCTTCCTCAGGAAGTTCCATCTCCCAGCCTTTTCTCCTAGCATTGTTTCAGTACCTAAAATACTGCCTTGGGGGCACCTGGGTAGCTCAGTCAGCTAAGCATCCAACTCTTGATCTCAGCTTAGGTCTTGATCTCAGGGTTGTGAGTTCAAGCCCCACATGGGGCTCCACATGAACCTACTAAAAAAATAAAAATAAAAAAATAAAATAAAATAATAAAATTAAATTAAATTAAATTAAATTAAAAGAGTGCCTTGCATATATTAACCCCTCAATAAATGGTTTTGGGCTGTTTCTTGAGCTAATTATAAGCAACATTTTAAGTCTCTTCCCAAATTCCTTCACAGTCTCTGGCCACAGCCTGTAAATGCAGTCATTTCAATTTCACAGTTATATTTCTGGAGGCATGGAGGAAAGCAATACTGTTTAAGCAAACCAACAACTGAGCCAGGTCTTATGTCAGGGAAAAGGGGAATCAGAGTGACTAAGACAATTTCCTCTAAGACACGACATACTGAGGTCTAAAGAGGATTAAATAAATTTAGTGGCTTAACCAATACGAATGTATTACCTTGCAGTTCTGGAGGTCAGAAATTCAAATGGGATCTCGCTGAACTAAAATCAAGGTATTGGCAGGGCTGCACCCTTTTGGAGGAGATGAATCCATTTCTTTGACTTTTTCAATTTCTAGGGGCCACCAAGCATTCCTTGGTTTATGGCCCCTTTCTTCCATCTTCGAAACTATCAAGAGTAAGTTGAGCCTTTCTCACATTGAATCATTCTGACCTCCTTTTAGGCTTTCCTCTTGCACTCTAAATGATCATTTTTATTACAATGTGCCCGCCTGGATAATCCTGGACAACCTCCTTATTTTAAGATCCTTTAGCTGATTAGAATTCTTAATTCTAGCTACATTAATTCCCATTTGACCTATAAAGTTGCATATTCAAAGGTTCCTGGGATGAAGACATGGACATCTTTGGAGGGGCCACCATTCTGCCTACCACACAAAACTGTAAGAAAACCCGTCCTTTGTTCCAGAAGGAGATATAATCTGTATATTCCAAGACTATTAGCTATACAAATGTCATTGAAAAGATAGTCCAGAACAAAGGGCAGTCAGAGCTTTTCTTCACAAGACATGCAGAAATCTGAGCACTCATGAAAAAGTGTCCCCCAAGACACATCCCCACTGGCTACCCTTATATATTTGCATAGGAAATGGGAGTAAAGATTTTTAATTGCTTTAAATTATATACTTTCTCTAATACTGTTTTACAGATGTGAAAACCAAAGCCTCTGATGACCAGGCAAGTTACTGCCTTTGTTTTGTTTTTTTCTTAATATAACACTGATAGAATCTGGATCACAAGACTATATTCATTTATATGGGTTAAAATGGCTAGATAATTCCATATACATGTGGAAAGAGAAATTATAACTAGATATTTTTAGTAGATTTTCCTAGTTTAATCAAGGACCAAGTAGATAATCAACCTTCATCAACTTGAAGAGATCACTGAACACACAGGAAACAAAGCAGTTTAAATAACCCCACAAAGTTGGTCTGGTGGCTAGCTTTGCGGGAAGAGGTTTTGATATTTCATTCCAGGGCTAAAGAATTTTCTATGTTAGGAAGTGCTTCATACTTAACCTTAAATCTTGCTATTTGCAGCCTTAACCCATCTCCTCTTAAACTGTCCTCAGGGATCTCTCTTTCACAAGATCCTCTGTGCCTTCCAGAAGGAACAAAAATAAAAGACTCTCATGATACTCTTCCCTGCTAAATTATACTGAAAGAAATTTGCTCTGTTCCTAAAAGCAAATCCATAAAGATGATCCTTGGGTAAATTTTAGTTTTCTAGTGAAGATAACTATGCAAAGTTATTCTCACTGAAGGAAAATGAAAGCTGCTGCTCACCTTTGGAGAAATATTTGCATTTTATATTTTATTTCTGTAATAGGAAGTTAAAATAGAAGTTCTAACTGAAGTACCAAGATAAATGAAAAAAGTGGCATGATACCACATGCAAAATTTACAAAGGAATAAGCCAAAAACCTGTTACATGACTCCTGAAATTTTTTATGAACATCAAGATTATAAAAGGTCAGACAATGGGGTGCCTGGCTGGCTCAGTCAGTAGAGCATGCAACTCTTGATCTCAGGGTCATGGGTTCAAGCCTCATGTTGGGCCTAGATCTTCCTTGAAAAAAAAAAAAAGTTAGACAGTTAGATATTGGTTAGATTTTATGAAGCAGATTCCTAAGGCAGTAGCTGTTGCTCCTCTGTGAATCCCAATCTTCAATGTTCCCCTGGGTTTGGGGGGAAGGCTGACCCTCACCTCATGGCAAGAGAGAGCTTCAAAAGACCACTCTGGGACTAAACAATCCTAGGATATGGCAAAGAAGAGCTTGCTTCTGTGTTGGACTCAGCCTTCACTTTCAGAAGTTAGGCAAAGAACAGTTCCATATGTGAGCCTAGAGCTACCACATACGGTGTGCAGGTTCTGTGCTATCAAGAGTGCATCATCTATCGGGTGGAGAGGAGAGGTGCTAGCAGGAATCCATTTATATGGTAGTACAGGTGTATTTCGTTTCCGGCACAGGGTGGTGGAGGGTCTTGTTCTAACAAAACCGGTATACATGGCCACAATTTCCCAACAGGTAGAAACAACGTGTCTTGGAAATGTGTACTTCTTTCTAATAAACACAAAAGCACCACATGGGCAAGCAATGGCACTATGTGGGCTCTGTATGTACGTGAGAGCGAGGGAGCACCAGCACAGGCATTCAATATCGCTACTGCAGAGGTTCATGAGACCTCAGTGAACAGAAGCCACAGGTGGACCACCGAACTGCAAGAGTCCGCAGAGGGCCTGAGCAAGAGCACTCAAATGGAACAAGAGAACTACAGATGAGGAACCCCCAACCGTGAGGCAAAATGGGTGCTGACAGAAGAAAAGAAAGCATCCCAGGTAAGAAAGAGTTCATTTTGAATATTGGCAAATCACTTTCTGTAAGATGTCAATCACGAACCTCCTATCCCCTTCCCCATCTCTCTCCGCTCTTTCCTGTTTCAGCTGCCAGGGTCAGTAACATTGGCCGGCAACATGGAAAGGGCAAAGGAAGCACACATCGAATGTGCTACCACAGAGTGACTGGAAAGTCCTAGAAGAATGCTAGTCCTCCAAATTTCTCTCCTAGCTACAGACCTCCTATGCTTAACTGACTTCTACACGATCCCCAAATCTATTTCACACACAGAAATCACAAGTTATAATGTTCCTTCCATCTCTAAAATTTAGTACGTTTTGACATTATTTTTTATGGGTTTATCTTTACTAACATTTAGAAAAACCATGAACCAAGACAAATTAAAACCTCAGAAGGAAATGTGAGAAGCAATTAAGCCGAAAAGAGCGAAGACCAAAGGGTAAATAGGAATAAAGCAGGATACACCAGAAACAGATTGAAGCAGACAAAGGAGCAGATTTCCAAGTAGGACAACAAAGTATTTCTTAAGCTAACTGAGACCTCATGATAAAGTCAATGAAAGCAAGATGACTGACAGGTAGACTGAAGTCACCGCCTCCAGCATCTATCTAGCTGAGGTGATCATAGCTGTTGTGCCTTTCTGGAATGTGTATAACAAAAGATCAAACTGACAAGTGACAAAACTAGGAAGCCAGGGAAACTACTGGACAGGAGACCTGAAAACCATACATCAGAAAGGAAGACCCAGGATGGACACTGAAGCCCAAGGTTAAAGTGAAGCCATGGGCCTGAATTAACACAAGCCAGAAAAACAAGCAGAAACCAGAGGTCTGACAAAATCGCTAAAATCCAAACCAGGCCAGCCACCAAGATATTTGAGAGAAACAGGTCACTTTAAAAAACCAAAGAGGAAGCAGTCTTCCAAGGAGGGCACTCCTGCCCTAGAGGTATGTGAAGATTTTAGAATGGGGGCAAGGTCACAGTTTCAGAGGAATCAGTTTACAGATCCTCTACTCTTACAGGTACTTTTCCTTTAACTGGTCTAATAGTGCACTCTTCTCCTCAAAGTCACTTTTCTCCCTGTTTACAAAAGAAAAGTCTACCCCTCACACATCTCAAACCTTAAAATGGTCCAGAATCAAAAAGAATTATTTCCTTTCATCAAAACCTCAGACACAGTTTCACATACATACTCCTCAATCTAATTAAAAGATGTACTTATCTATTTTCACTTTTTAAAAAAAAATCAAATATTTTAATATATCTACACCATTTTGAGCAGCCACAGACCATTAATAATCACAGTGATAATTCAATGCCACAGAACTATGTTAGCATAATAACCAAGGTCACAGAAAAACATGTAATTTTTAACTTCAATTTGCATATTTTTTGTTGCTACTGCCACTAAATTTATTAAGGTGAACCTGTCAGTGAGGGTTCTCAAGAGAAACAGGACCAACAGGAGACAGGATAAAGAACTGGCTAATGATTCCGGAGACTAGCCAGTTTGAAATCTGTTTCGGGGTCACGTGAGCAAAATTTGAAAACAGGCTCTTGGGCAATAACATGTAGCTATTCAAATTAAGGACTCAGATTATACTGTACATACATATTAGCTGTATGAATTTAGGACAATTACTTAAATGGAGTTCCCTGTCCTGGGGGTTGCTGTTGTTGTTTTAGTATGTTACATTAAGCACTTACTTCATCCCGTTTAGGACAAGATTAGCTAAGATAATATTTGCAAACCACTCAGCATAGTTCCTGACACACAGTAACTCGTCAACAAATGCTATTATTATCATGCAGCAGGTATCATTTGCAGACCATAACCCACCAAGACCTGTAATGGCAGGAGGAACTCCCAAAATCTGGCTTGTCCTGCCAGACTCGCCCTTCTCTAATCCTCCTTTCAGGTCAATCCACTGGGTTCTGTAGGTAGGCATGAAAACACTGATCCTTAATCCCAACCTCAGCTCATAATGGGCAGCATATCCAATTAGCCTCTAGAAAGTGCCCTAGCACCGGAACCCCCACAACCCTTAAGCACACATTAGACATTAGTTCTCTCTTCTACTGGACACATATTCCAGCCAAGCCTCTTTCTAACAGTCTTCTGGTGTCTAAAGGGATCTCTAATGAGCCTGGATCTCAGTGTTCCTTTGCTGATCCACTCAATTATGAGATACATTTCACAGTTTAAAAACAATTTTTTTCAGCTCAAATGATTTTGTTTGTGTAGAGGAGCCACTAATGCTTTCAGGTAGCACAGGGTAAAAAAAAAAAAAAAAAATCACTGTTTCAACTACAATCCTAGCAGACTGGGCATGCCTACTTTGCTGATTCCTTTGAAGGGTTTTCCTGACCTTCAGCACACATGTTGTTCTCTTCCAAATTTTCTTGCTTCTTCACCAAAATGCAATTCTCTGAATTTCCTAAAGCTGCTTCTCCCCCATAGGCCAAATTCTCTCTCCTAAGCCTTCTACCTGTAAAGTCAGAAATTATTTAACTATCCAACTATTGTCCACAATTCTGCCTACTCATCCTAATGGTCACTTTTAGTCATATTAAATTATTTCTCCAAATTTAAACCTTTGCATTCGATCAAGTTGAGCCTAGGAAATAGGCCTCTTCAAAGAGGGAAAATACAAAATATCATATTACTCTTTCAACATAATTTTGATTTGATCAAAGATTTCCTTCAACTTCATCTTCACAAAGCATGGATTTTCCAGGTCAACCTTGCTTCTTCCCCATTTATTTATTTTTAAATATTTTATTTATTTGACAGAGACAGCCAGCGAGAGAGGGAACACAAGAAGGGGGAGTGGGAGAGGAAGAAGCAGGCTCCTAGCAGGGGAGCCTGATATGGGGCTCGATCCCAGAACGCCAGGATCACGCCCCGAGCCAAAGGCAGACGCTTAACGACTGCGCCACCCAGGCACCCCTCTTCCCCCATTTAAATTAAAAAATCATTTTTTTAAAAATCATTTAAGTAATAATGGACTTTGAAGACACTTCAGAGAAAGAGAAGAAGAAAAAAATACCACATTTCCATCACCCAAAGACAACCACTGTCAACATTTTTGGATCTTTTCTCCAAAAAAGTCCTCCTTTACACACACACACACACACACACACACACACACACACACACGTATTTTAAAGGTGGGAAGAAAAAAAACAGACACAAAGTGATTTTTTTTTAAGATTTTATTTATTTATTTGACAGAGATAGAGACAGCCAGTTAGAGAGGGAACACAAGCAGGGGGGGTGGGAGAGGAAGAAGCAGGCTCCCAGCAGAGGAGCCTGATGTGGGGCTCGATCCCAGAACGCCGGGATCAGGCCCTGAGCCGAAGGCAGACACTTAACGACTGTGCCACCCAGGCGCCCCACAAAGTGATTTTCTGACTTTAAATCTTTTGCAGACATTTATGCTAATTTCCCAACGACCTTCATGTCCTTATGTCACCATAGAACACGAGGTCTGAGCAGGCTGAGTTGGTCTGACCAGACCCTCTGCCTGTGATATTTCCAATCTCAGTTCCCTCACTTTTGCAAACAAGACAGGCTTCCTACCGCTTCTGTCCTTTAGATGGCAGCATGATCTCTAACACTTTCCAGCCTTCTTCCCAAGTCATATGGTTCTCTCAATCAGAAGGAATTTTAAGGTTGAATTATCTGAGGGAGTGCTGAGAAGCAGGAGAAGTTGAAAGGGGACAGAAGAGTCACTGAGGGTGAACATGTGGAAAATGGAGAAGCCAGAAGTTGTCGGTAGAATTGCAGGCTTCCAGCTACCACATCTCTGCCAAGGACAGTGCACATGAGGGTTGCCATCACCACAGCCCACTCCCTGTTACCACAAGATTCTGAACAACAAAATGTGTGTCTTCATTCACTCATCCCTTCAGATCCTATATATAGACTTCCTACTGTGTGTCCGAAAAGTTGGGTGGCAGCCAGGACTGGGCAGAAGCGCTGTCTCCTCACAGGGCAGCAGACCGTGGACACTGGGACAGAGGCAAATAAAACATCAATCTATACCACTCACTCTGCCCTCACTGATGGATATTCTAGTGTAGGAGACGGATGAGTACAAAGTAAACAAGTATCTAATATAAATTTAGGTAGTAATAAGGACTCTGAGGGAAAACAAAACAGGGCAAAGGAGTTAGAAAGGGTATAAGCACTGGCCACCACACCCAGGATTGTTGAGGAAGGTTTCTCTCAGGAAGTGATATTTGAGCAAAGACCCAATGAAGCAAGCGAAGGAGTGAGCTACTCAGATACCTGGGGGAAAAGAAGGCTAAAGCCGTGTCACCTGACAGTCTTGGTTTGTTCAAGGAAAAGGTGGAAGCCAGCATGACTGGAATAGGGTAAGCAAACCAAGGAGCAAACAGAGAGATGAGGCCTTCTGGGGCCTTGCAGGCCATGGAAAAGGTGCTGGGGGTTATCATAAAGGTTAAGGAAAGCCTTTTGGAGGGTTCTGAACAGAGGAGTAATAAAGCCTAATTTCAGTTTTAAGTCCAGATTACTCCAGCATGCACAGAGTATATACTGGGTTTGGGGTGAGGAGAGGCAGTAGGGGAAGCACAGAGGTCAGGTGGCTGTGGCAAAGCCAGTGGAGGGATGATGGCGGCCTGCAGTGGAGGAGGAGCAGAGAGTGAAGACGGAAGGGGGTTTGTTTGCTGGGAGGGTTAGGGAGGAGTCAATAGTTCTATTTGGGGCAGTTGGATTTGAGTTCCTATTAGTCAATCTATTACAGATGTCAAAGAGGCAAAAGGATACACAAATCTAAAGCTCAATGGAAATGTCAGAACTGGAGAAAACTTGCAAAGTCTTGTGTATTTATAATATTTACAAGCAATCAACTGAATAAGATCACCTAGAACCAAGCGCAGGCCTAAGCCCAGCAGCATGCCAACCTTTAGAGGGGTCAGAAAACTAAAAGAAAACCACAGCGGTTCGGTGTTCCAGAAGTTGGTGCTTCCATAAGAAGTGATGAACTTTGTCAAAAGCCTCTGAGAATTCAAGTAAATGAATATCAAGAACTGACCACTAGACTGAGCAAGATGAGAGTCACTGCTGATACTGGCAAGGGCACTCTTGGCAGAACACGGGGAAAGGACTACTGGAGCAAAAGAGAGAACACCGGGGGAAGACGCTGAGCAGACATCCTGCTGAGTGTTGCTGTAAAGAGGAACAGGAAAATGAGGCAAAAACTAGACAGAAATGGGGTTCTCTGAAGAGCTTAGAGACGCGAGGCACTTCGGTACATTTATGTGCTGACAGAAATGATCCCAGAGAGAGAAGGAAACGATGATCCGGGAGAAATGGGGACAAGAGTTGCAGGAGCAGAAACAAGTAAGCAGGAAAGCCACTGCACAAATGAAGAAAAAGGCCCTCAGAGAGAAGCAGAGACAGTGCCTCCAGAAAGGGCAGCACAGCAGACCAGAGGCTGGCCCTGCGTGGATGTGGTGGTGAGAAGATGAGGTGGCTCCCTTCAGATTGCTTCCATTTCGTCAATGGAACAAGAAGCAAACTCATCTGTCAGGAGTGAGGAGACATGGGGAGTGCTGAGGGTTTAGTGATAAAGGAGAAAGTGTTGAATGGAGAAGGTGAATTCCTTAGGGAGAATACAATAGGATTTCTGGAAACTCCAGAGGCTTGAGGGTTGAAGTCACAAATTAAAAAATGGTAACCTGTCAGCACCTGTTTGGACTTTTTCCCTCTAGCCACAGCCTGGAGAGCAAGATGGACGGGAAGTCCCCTTGATTCTCCCCAGGCCTCTTTTATCACTCCTCTGGCTTCTTCACTGTTCCAACTTTCTCCCCCCTCCCCACTAGCAAAAGGGCCAAAATGTAGTGTTTTATGGCTCTTTCTCTGCCACTTTCTTTTATATCTCTGCACATCCTTCTCCATGATCTCATTCACTCCTTGACATCAGCCACCTTCTCCCAAATCTGAATCCCAATGTCTTGGGTCCAGACCAAAAAGTTTGTTTTCTGAGCATCTCTATCTGGATTTTCCTCTTTATATGATGCTCTATTTCATTTATTATCATTCACACAATCTCCAAGACGAGAGACCTTAGAATTATCTTCAATGCCTTTCTCTTCTTAGCTTTCTTTGTTCCTCCATATCTGAGCAGTTGCCAAGAATTTCTATCAATTCTGCTCCCATGCTGTCTTTCACAGTTAATTTTAGAATGACTACCTTCATTTATGCTCTTGTTTCTCCTTAAACCTACTATTTCCTACAGTTAATTATTATTTTAAGAAGGGTCTGATATTAGTCCCTTTTCCAAAACTCTACGTTGAGAGCCAAGTGTTCCTCCATCTCTTATCTCCCCTGTCAGTCACCTTGGAGGGCACATGTCCCAAATGGTACAGCTACAAAGTGAAGAAAGATTGCCTGCGTCATATCAGACATCACGTGAGTGAGAAGTAAACACACTTTGTTACACCACTAGGATTTGGGAGTCACCTAATGAACAGCTGCATGAATTATCTCAATGTTCTACCTTTGTTTACATGCTAAAATCCTTTTTTCTCTTCCCATCTATGATTTCTGGCTAATGATGTCCTCTCATCCTGAAAAGTAGTATTTCCCAAACTTGGTAGGTAGATTGCCTGCTCCATGATGAAACTGTACTTACGTCAAGGAGAAGAGAAAAATAACGATGTAATGAGATCCCATAAGAGCAAATAAGGTGAATTTAAAGCACTCTCCCCAGACAGGGATAAATCCTTTCATCTTTAAGTGCCTTCCTTTATGAAATAATGGCGACATTAGATGACAGAAGGGGTCCCCCCCTCATTACTTAGCAAAATAAAGTCTGGTATCTGTATTTTGCTTCCAATGTTGTTTTCTAGATGTTATCACTTTGTAATATTCCCAAGTCTGACAACCATTGCTTTGAAAAGCATAACTCAACTGGCACCTTGGCCAGGAAGACTTCCATTATCTGCCCAGACCCAAAGTGACCTCTGATGTTGTTTATTTTGCTTTGAGCCCTTGCCCTTTGAGTATATTTGAGTATATTTGAGTAAACTCCTTGGCCAGGAGTATATCTCTTCTCCTAGAGATAAAATTCCTTCACGCAAGTGATCCTTTCTTCTTATTCATACCAAGAAGCTCAGAAAAATACATTCTTATACAAATAAGAAAGCTGAGATCTAGAGAAATTAAATTACCTATAAATTATAATCTCTAACATTTACTGAGCACTTACTATGTGCTGGAGATTCTTGTGAGCATTTCACACATATTTACTCATTTTGCCCTCACAACAAGCCTCCAAGGAGGCTACTATCACCATACCTATTTTGCAGAAAGATTCTGCAAACTGCCCAAGGTCACACAGGTGGTAGGAAATAGTCATCCTAAGGCGGGAATCCCAGCAGCCTGGCTCCAGAGCCCATGAAGTGAACACTACACTATAGGTGTAAAGGTACGTGACTTTTGAAAATACAAACCGGGTCTCCTAGTTCTTAGCTGGCACTCTTTTCTAGAAGGCTATGGTCATAAAATCACCTTTTCTTCAATGTATTTTTTAAAATATTTATAATTTCAAGTCTACTTACCAAAAGATTCAATCCCTTTTATAATGTCCAATCAGTATTTTGGTATAATTATCTTAGATTTCCCACCCCATATTCTAATTGTCTACATACATCTGCTTAGCTATAAGGTCTTGCTATTTCTGTCTGAATTTCTTTTCCATCTGTCCCCCAGAAAGAAAGAAAGAAAATTAAATTAAGTCATCGAACATTGTTCAGGCAACTGTGACAGAAACTCAATAAGGTAGGAAATGAGTCAATAACATCAAGCATCCTTTCATTAAGATTTTCAATACCTAGTTGGTCCATCTGAAATAAAGCTGGCTTCACCTGAGGGCCCCAGATTTTAAATGCAGTGCATACCCCCCTACAGGTGGAATCCTTTGGATGAAAAATCTGAAGCAAATTCTGTTCTTCGAACATGAGGAAAACATCAGTGGTACCAAAAAATCAAGGACAGAGTGGCTGTCCTGTCAGAGAGGCCCCATGTGATTTTATCTTAAGGGGGTTTCATATTCTATTTGGCTGAGAAACCCCTCATAGAAATCACAGAAAATTTTTATCTTTGAACAGCCCCAGTAGGACATCATTTTCCTAAATAATGATCGAAGTACTAATATGTACCAAAAATATATGTTATTAGAAGAAAAAAATTAACAAAAGGTTATGGAAGTCCTAAATTTACACACCCTCTCAATGTCAATGTGGTAAATACCCTTATTCCCCCACATCAGTGACAATCCCAAGATGAAGGCTCTCACCACAACACAAAGTTCCCTGTACACTCTGCCAGCAGACTTCTGCTAAAAACCCTACTTCAAGTTCTCCTTCCAAGGACTCATTTTGCAGCACCAATGACTTGCCCCTGGGATAGTAGGACATGCCTGAGACTTCTGTTGTCCATCCAGGAGTACAACCCTGACAACAGAGGCCATAACCTTACCAGTGAAGTAGGTTTCTCTTGAGACCTTTTAGCTCTGTTCATTTATCAGCTGCCCCTGAATGCCAGAGACTCACATGGAATTGGAGACCTAGGATCTCCTCTCATAGGACACATCACGTCTCTGAAAAAACTCCCTTTGCCCCCAACCACAGATGATCCAAAAGCATCCATAATTTGCAGAGATGATGACAGACTTCATCAAAACCCAAGTAGCCTTCCTGCCTCTCAATGAGACTGCTGAACATCTCATAAGAAATATGTTCTTGTACTGCTAGGGAGTTGGGGCAGGTTGTCACATATTTTTATGGAAAGAGAAAATATTTTATTGTCATAATGTGACATACCACCAACACATAAAAGTGATGCTAATTCTTAAGAGGTCTATTTATTTTGTTTAAAGTAATAATCTACATTGATGTTAACCTAGCATGTAAATAAGTAAAGCAACAATTTCTGGAAATACACAGGGAAACTCCTAGAAATACACACATACAGGGGTACCTGGATGGCTCAGTCGGTTAAGCCTCCGACTCTTGATTTCGGCTCAGGTCATGATCTCAGAGAGATTTCCTCTCTCCCTCTCCCTTTGCCTCTTCCCCTGCTCCAAGAATGGAAGGACGGACGGACAGACGGACGGAAGGAAGGAAGGCAGGCAGGCGGGCACACACAATATCCCACACAAACACACAGTAAATATAACTGTATTTACTTAAAAACAGATAACTCTTTTCATTTTTCAAGTCATCAGAAAGCATTTACAAAATTCAACTATATAGTTTGAGATTTTTCGTATGCTCATAAGATACTTCTGTAATTTAAAAAATACAATAAAAATACATAAAAAAATTCAACCATATAGTCAGTGAAAAAGAAAACCTCATAAAGTACAAAATTCAACAATAATCCAGGCCACAGTTGTTGACCATAATACAATAAAAATAGAAATAACTAAAGTATAAGCAAAAAAAAGACTTGTCAATTGAAAAGCATTCGCACAACTTCCAGGCGATGAAAATGTTTTTAACTACAACTTCAGAAAAGGTTTTTGGTATATGTTTTTGAGGTGAAAGCCTACATTTCTGATGTAAACTTTTTAATGCTAACATTACTTACATTCACATACAAGTATCACTATGCCTAGATTTAGACCTTCCCAGGGTTTAATTATTTCTGCTAAGATTAGTTTGGTTCCCATAGAAATCTCAAACAGCTGACCCTTTAGAAAAGCCTGTGGGGGACATATTACTGCAGACCTTGGGTGCATCCAGGATGAGCTTAAAATATAAAATCAGACCCTGGGGTAAGTTCTATTACAAACTTATGACCTCTTTAAAGTGTGTGTTTAAAAGACGATGAATCCCCAAGTTAACTTCATACTAACTCAAACCATTTCTCCCAAATGGCATTTAAGATTTTAAAAATTGCAGACTTGCCTTTAACTTACTGTAATTTCCCTAAAGCATGTTCTTCTAAGAGCCAAGAAACTCATTTAGGCTGTTAATTAAATCTGTCCCCCAAAGATGAAACAAAGAACATGAAGTTACAATTCTGAATATACTCCTGACATACTGCCCAACACCTACAATATTTTAACATTTGTAAAAGACATATCTACATAGAATCAACTAAAAATACAAAAGTATTCCTTATTCTTTTCTGAACAGGCCTCCAGAATTAAACATAAGACCGTTAGAGGAACCATGACACACCAAAAAAAGAAGGGAAGAAAACGGTATGATTTAAGAGTCAAATAAAATTTTTCCATGTGCACTTAAAAACTCAGGCATCTTCAAGAGGTTAAGAGATTATTTTCTATAAAGGGAAACATATGTTATCCATACAAATCTTTTCATTAAACCCCAAAGTCTCATCTCTTTGCTGGTTATAAAAATTCTACATATGGGAAGTCACTTTAAAACCACTGAACTTGAAGTTCAATGTATGTGCATATAGACATGGCACCCATAAGTTCCTTGTTCCAGCTATAACTCCTTCCTGGGTGTATAACTTTCAGGCAGCACGTAAAATACCTTTGTGAGTCTTGCTCTGTTTTACTTTTCTCACTGTTAAATGATACCGAGTTTCAGAGTAACAGTTTCATGTCTGGGTTTACACTTGAACAGGATTTCTTATTTTCTCTGGCCACACACAGTTAAAGGAAATTAAATTTGGCCCTAAGAGCCTAGACATGAAGCACTAGATGCTTTATTTACCTCTCAAAGAAACTGCACCACCAAAAAGCTAATCATCTGCTCACCCCTCCATATATCAAGAAATTAGGTCCCTTAACAGATTATGTGGCAGAGGGAAAAGGCCCACAGGACTTGAACTCAAGTAGCTCCAGCACTTAGCAAGCAGCTCTGTGAGTTAAGTCTCCTAATGATACCAAATGATACCTTGTCTGTGTTACACGAGAGTAAAGATTTCTTCCCTGTCTACCTTACAGGCCTGCGGCAGGAGAAGGATGAGAAAATGAACGTGCGACCCTCAACAAGCGCAGGGCCTCTGTGAGGCACTGGGGGAGCAGTGATGGGCCCTACCTTGTAGGTTTGTAAAGAGCATCACACAGGAAGGGCATCATCGACCACGTGCCCCCAGTACAACGGTAATGCTCCTCCCCCAACGAGAGTCAGAACCTGACTCACAGGCTGGCTCACTGGGTCTCAAAGGCTTTTCTGCAGAATTCCTCAAGCTCACTGAGTCATCCCCACCCTCACCCCATCGGGTCTCCACGTGAATAAGCGCCTTCTCAGAAAAGCCATCCGTGACAATTGGTTAATTTTGAATTTAATAACTTTATATAAATTGTTTACATAAGCTTAATAATTTAACTGCTTTGTTAATTATTTTTGTAACTCTGTAGATTTAGGGGGTTTGGTCTATGTTTTCACAATAGAATCCTACTGTTTTAATTTAGTACATGTTTAAGATATAATTTTTTTTTTTTACTTTTTATTGTGGAGATTTTCAAACAAATACAGAGCAAAAGGCTAATAAATCCCTACATAGTTGTCACCCTGCTTCAACACTCAACACATAAGCTCCTTGTTCCGGCTATAACTCCTTCCTGATGCCCCCCGCCCAATTTGGGATTATTTTATTTGGATTATGTTAAAGCAAATCTCAAGACTTTCTTCCATTATAACACCTCAGTATACGTCATCATAATATGTCTGTATACATCTCCAAATGATAAAGGCTTTAACAAAAATCACAATTACAGCCTCATACCTAAACCTGACATTTAAAATTACAAATCCTGGGGCACCTGGGTGGCTGTTGGTTAAGTGTCCAACTCCTGATTTCAGCTCAGGTCATGATCTCAGGGTCGTGGGTCCAAGCCCTGAGTCCAGCTCAGCATGGAGTCTGCTTAAGATTCTCTCTCTGCTCCTCCACCCACCCAGGTCACACTCTCCCTCCAAAAAAAAAAAAAAAAAAAAATTTAATATTACAACACTTTCTTTCCCTACTTATTCTGTTGCCTTAACTGCTATCTGACTTACTATACATTGTGCCTACTTATCCACTGTCTCATCCACTAGAGCATAAGCTCCCTGAAAGGTATTTTTGTGTGTTCTGTTCCCTACTGTATTCCTAGTATCTAGAATTGTGCCAAACATTGAAGGCACTCAATAATTTGTTTCTGAATAAAAGAATCCACTGAAGTCATAAGAACAGATTGGATTCAGGGACGCCAGGGTGGCTTAGTTGGTTAAGCATCCAACGCTTGATCTCATTTCAGGTCTTGATCTCAGGGTCCTGAGTTCGAGCCCCACCCTGACACCCTGAGCTCCATGCTGAACGTGGAACCTACTTAAAAAAAAAAACAGACTGTATTCGTAAGATAAACTTAGGGCAAAACCCTATCCTAGCCTTAAATGTCAGCTAAGCTTTTAAGCAGAGCAAGACAGCAGACTATTCAAGAAATTTGTTCTTTCCAAGAAAACCTGAAGTCCTATATTCCTATATAATTGCCCAAGGGTGTACGCAGGTGACAAGATAGAATGTTAAAGGAAACAAAAAGGGACCTGAGAATTATTATCACCTTGACAGAAAGCAATTTTACTTCTGTACAGAAGTTCTTAGTCCTTGGAAACACTGAGGAGCAGAACATTATTTCTGCAACCTCAGTTTGTACTTCCTATTTATTAATAGTCTAGGAACAGGCACATGCTACAGAAAATCTCCAGGTTCTATTTTGAATTAATATAATAACAACAGCTAACATTGGTAGAGCACTTATGCACTAGGCATCCTCTAAGTGTTTTACCCATGTTATTTCATTTTATCATTATAATGACTCTACAATGTAGGTAATTATTCTCCCATTTATAGATGAGGTTGAATGACAGAGTAAGAACTCTCCACAGCAGAGCAGAGTGCAGTCAACATCCCCCAGCTGCAAAGTGACAGCTCATGACCTAAGCCCAGAGGATCTTGGTCCACAACCTGCACTCTGAACCCCTGTATTATCCCCAAAATATCACACATCAGCGAGCTGCCATGTTGCATTCTCCATGAGGAAACCAATAGTACAGCTAAGAGCAAAATCTTGGGAATCAATCTGACACGGATTAGTATCTGAGCTCTACTGGTTATATGACCGTTAGTAAATTAACCTGATGTTCAGTTTCTTCCTTTCTAAAATAGGAATTAGAGGGGCGCCTGGGTGGCTCAGTCAGTTAAGCACCTGCCTTCAACTCAGGTCATGATCTCAGGGTCCTGGGATCAAGGCCCACATCGGGCTCCCTGCTCCCTGGGGAGTCTACTTCTCTCTCTGCCTCTGCCCCCTCACACTGGTTCATTCATTCTCTCTCTCAAATAAAAAAATCTTTTAAAATATAAAATAGGAATTATAATAAAACATACCTCACATAATTAATGAAAAGGTTAGAGAATCTGTGTAAAGTATTCAGTTCAATTTCTGGCATTTTGTAGACATCAATGCCACAGAGCAATTAAGAGCAATCTGTGAAGTCAGACTGCCCGGGCTGGGATCCCAGTAATGCCATTCACTCTAACCTTGGGCAAGTTACTTAACTCCTCTGTACTTCTATTTCCTCATCTATAAAACAGGGAAAATAGTAGTACCTACCTCATAGACTTATAGCAGTTAAGAGCGTTACTCCATATAAGGGGCTTAGAACAGCACCTAACACGTTATAAATTCTCAATAAATGTTAACTTTTTTTTTTTAAAGATTTTATTTATTCGACAGAGATAGAGACAGCCAGCGAGAGAGGGAACACAAGCAGGGGGAGTGGGAGAGGAAGAAGCAGGCTCATAGCAGAAGAGCCTGATGTGGGGCTCGATCCCATAACGCCGGGATCACGCCCTGAGCCGAAGGCAGACGCTTAACCGCTGTGCCACCCAGGCTCCCCAAATGTTAACTATTTTTAATTGTAACTATTTATGGTATTCCTCCCTTTTCCCAACATATTTCCAAGCCATCTTTCCGTATCCCACACACCCAGATGTTATACACTTAACAGAAAGTTAAAATTAACTTTTCCACAGAGATCCCAAGAAATAACAATTGTAAAACTTCAAAGAAAGGTACCAGCTGATCGTGTCCAGAATTTCAATGCGAAGTCTCAGACCTGGTTTCCCATAAGGACGAGTGCCAGCTTTCAACATCTGTCAAGCCAGAGAAAGTGAAGCTAGCCCATCACAGAAAGTCCTAAGCCTCTAATGGGGTCAAAAGAGCATCTAGAGAGTACGGAGGATGGAGAGTAACAGAAGAACCTGACCTTGCTTCCCCTTTAAACACCGCTGGTGCCCTCCCACCTGCCCCAGATGAGGCTACCGTGGAGAAAGGAGCCCACAGGAGACCCTGGTTATGGGGTGGCTAAAGAGTCATACTGAATGAAGACTGAAATGCTAATTAATACACGGGACACTTGTAAATACACAATTGGGACTGCACGTGGCAATCTAAAGCAGGGTAGTCAAGTCACTAGGAGAAGCAGAGAAGTCATGAGCCTGCAGGGTTCTTATCCTCACATGAGGGTATTTCACCCCACTGAATAAATTATACAGGGTCAGGAGGAGACAAACATAAACTGTGATTTGTTGACCTCTTACATATTTTGCTCATGCAACATACAAGCTGTCTTCAGATAGCAGTGGCCTTCTGTGTCCCAACTCCCCCGCTTCCAGCTTAGGAACACCCCAGTGACACTCACCCTATCTCCACGCTCTCAACCTCCCACCTCCACCTAACCCCAGCAGATCTTAGACTCACCATAGGTCATGTCCACCATAAAGCTCTAGCCACCTGAACCCTCCCCATTCCAGCACAAGTCAGATGCACGCGCACACCCCACTCTCTTTTGCACATAACCATCCCTCTGCTTGCAATGTCCTTCCCCCTCTTCTGCACCTGAACCCCTGCAAGACAATATCAAGAGTGGCATCACTCTAGTAGACACCTTCGCCATCTTCTTTAGACATATTCACCCCTACCTCGCAGTGGCACACTGTATGTGTCCCCATTATACACTTTTTATACTGCACTGAGTGGTGTAATGACTTCACTGGGCAGAAGAATCCATTGGGGCAGGGTCGTCTTCATCTAGTAGGCTCACTAACTAGCACTCAAAAGAATCTATGTTTACTGAACTCAAACAAGGCATTTTGTTTTATTCATAATGTTTATGCGGTTCTTTTCATAATCTTTCCAGTCAATTCTCCACCTTTAAAATTTCATATGATATAAATCAAATATTTCCAAGTACAATAACATAACAATTGATTTCTAGATGAAACACAAAACCTCCTAAAAACATGAAGGTCATTTACAAGAGGTAGCAGTAAAGAGTTCCAGTTCACAAGACTATATCGTCCATCTGTTTTCTCATGGCCGGGGAGGAGCTCCACCAATAAAGAGCTCTTACCAACAAGAGTTTGACACGATGGTCCTTCCCATTTGGAAGGCAGCACACGCTTCCCCCTCCTCTCAGAGCTCTGTCCAGACGCAACAAAACAGATTGCTTTAGATACAGAAAATTTTCTCTGGCTTGTGCTGGGGTTCCCTGCACAGACCTCCCTTTCATCTGCCTTCAGAGCATTTTCTTGTCTGGCCTTGAAAACCCCTGGAGATACTTCATAAGACTCAACAGACACAGGCAAGGTCCGCACATTCCAACTTGATTGAAGGAAGACAACAGATGATGTGCACATTTTTCAAGGCCACATGTACCTTTTCTCTGCATAAGGGGCTACCAACAAGGGAAAGCTGAGCCTTTATTAAAAGTGGAGGGCTTCCGTAAGTCCTGCTGACAGTCTACTAATTAACTCCTACTTTGAACGGAACTCAAGACACTGCTACCTGCATTCTGTTTACACTGATTTTATCACTGTAGGCAAAAACAATATTCACTAAAGACAGTTGTATTGGAGAAACAAATATCATTTCAAGGGAATATTGGATCTAACTAAGTAATTTCTATATCCTTAGCATGACTTACAACATTTTACATTCTCAGCAAGGTTCTATCAATTTCATGGGAAAATTCTCTCTGGCACTGATAGTTAAGTAACTAAATCCACTCCTTTCCCATGTCTACTATCTTATTACGCAAGTGGTATCTGATTGTGCACTGACTGCCCTATAGACAGAAAGTCGAGGTTGGGAGGTGACAGGGAGCCAGAAGGTGGAGGAAGGGGATTGCGAAGCCACAGGCACTGCCAGTTGCTTGCGCCATGGTAAGGACTCAGTAAATGTTTTCTGAATCTATGTTCTACCTGCAAGTTGAAGAATATGGTAATGAGTGATCTTAATTATGACAGAACAGTAAAGCCCAGGAGATATATGGCTGACAGATACCTGAAAATACTGCATGACTATAAACATAAGCTGGAAGATAATGACTAGCACATCATTTATTGGCCCACGTACCACCCCCAGAGCCGTATGCCAGGGCTCTGGACTCTGATGGTCATTTTCAAGCCCCTGAGTATGTAGTCAAACTTACCAGAAGTTGCAGCATGACGAAATGGCATGACCCCTTGGGCTAGTTATCAAAAGCAGCACTACAGTCTCCTGGTTTAAACCAGGATTCAGAGATATTAATTTTTTTCTCTGCACTTCCCAAGACTCAACAGGGCTGCAGGAAGAAGGGAGAAAAGAGACTTCTGTACTGACATAGTTACCTGCTCTTCTATTCCAGTGAGTAGAGCACAGCTTCCACAAAGCACCCTCATGCTGGTAGGAAAGGGTAAGCATGAGGGTGTTTTTATCCAGATGGCCCACAGTAGGACTAGCAGTGACACATCACTGGTTAAGGCATGCTTGTGACTCATCACACAAAGCTCTCAGTCCTTCTCTCTCAGAGAAGTTCACTTCAAATGCCCTAACTACATCTCCCATGAAAGCTACAGCAGTCGGAACAACAAAAGTAAACTGAACCTAGGACTCACATTTCCTTTTTTCTCCAAAGGCACAAAGTATGTCACTCAAGTTATGAATTCAGTACAATGCAGGTGGACATCAGTTTTGCTTTATCTCTAAGGTAAATTCTCAGCAAGGTGATTTCTATTATAAATTCCATGGGACAGCTAACTTCCTAAGGAGTTTTTCTGAACCTTACTAATGTAACTGCCATCTCTCTTGCTGCCAGTCATTTTCTCCCTTACTTCTAATAATCTCTCATTACCCCGCATAACTATGGCCGCTTCAGAACAGCTTCTCCATAGCACCAAGGAACACATAAACTCTGCCCCCAGACCCCCATCTCCAGGCCAAAGCCCCGCTCTCCGTCCACTTAGGAAATCCCCTTCCAGAGCAGATGCCTTCCATTATGGCTGGCACAGGAAAGGACAAGTAACGCTTTATAAGATGTTTTCAATACTGCATTAATGTATACTAAGGGAAATGAGTCAGAGAAAGACAGATACCGTATGACTTCACTCATATGTGGAATGTAAGAAACAAAACAGATGGACATGGGGGAAAGGAAGGAAAAATGAAATAAGATAAAAACAGAGGGGAGGCAAACCATAGAAGACTCTTAACTACAGGAAACAAACTGAGGGTTGCTGTAGGGGAGGGCAGTGGAAGGGTGGGGAGAAGGGGTAATAGGGTGATGGGCATTAAGGAGGGCACTTGATTAATGAGCATTAGGTATTGCATGCAACTGATGAATCACTAAATTCTACCCCTAAAACTAAAAGAACCCTATCCAGAAAAAAAGATTTCCTGAACTAGAATTCAGAAATGAATCAGACAATAATAAATTTAGCGACGACTCAGATGATGACTTTGTACAGCTCCGGAAGAAACGCCTCAAAAGCATAGAGGAACACCAGTTGCTTAAGTAAGCAACATCATTGGCATGTGCTGGTTTTTAGATTTTTTTATTTTTGTTTTTAAAAAACACTTTGTCGGTAATTTTAACATCATTACAAAAAGAGTTTGTGACCACTCTGATCTGTAAGTTTTTGATGTTTACTAGATTGAGATTTCCTTAATAAACCATTTCTTTTAATCTTATTAAGAAAGAAAGAAAAAGAGAAGGGAAGGAAAGAAAGGAGTACAAGGGAGGGGGGAGGGAGGGAGGGAGGGAGGGAGGGAGGGAGGGAGGGAGGGAGGAAGAAGCATCAACAACAAAAAGATATTTTTCCCGCTTCTTGGATTTCAAAACTACAATTTGGAGTGATAGCAACTATAGAAAGGAAACAGAGTATGTATGAACTCTTAAGTTGAAAATTTAATGCAGTTTGGATGTGTGCATTAATCCATTTTTAGAAATTCCACTGCCCATTAATTATGGCCCAACCATGAGTTTAGGTGTATGGTACTTAAGAACAGTACTCCATGAACATGAGGGGTAAGAAGAGTTCTATCTTCGAATGCTGACTGGTGCAACGAAAAAGTAGATTAGATGCTAATAAGAAGGCACCTAATAGTATATCATGTAAGATGGTAACTGTATTAAAGAAAAAGCAGGAAAAACAAACAAAAAAGACTCTTTAGTATTCTTTAATCTGGAAGAGTTCTACAGTCTTTGTCCTTCCCGATCTTCATATTTTTGAAGAATACAAGTCAGTTATTATGTAGAATGTGTCTCAATGTGTCTAATGTTGGGAAATCATGATATTTCTTCATAATTAGATTTGGGTTATGCATTTCTTACAGAAATAAAACAGAAGTGATGCTGGTTCTTCTCAGGGTATCATATCAGGAAGCACAGGATACTATTTTTCCAATATTGGTAACGTTAACTTTGATCAAGATGATGCTTCCCAGGTTTTTCCACTTTGCTCCCTGTAACTAGTAATTTTTAAAGACATACTTTGAGACTGTAAACAGCCAATGCCTCATCAAACTTTCATCATTAGTTTTAGCATGCACTGATGATTTTTGCCTCACCCGATTACTACAATGATGGTTGTCATCGTTCTTTATTTATTAGTTGGCAAACCATTATAAGGAAAACCTTTTCCTTCTTTCCCATTTATTTATTTATATCAACAAAACTCACAGAGTTTTATCTTATTTAATAAATTACAGCTATTATCATTATTTATTTTGATGCTAAAACTGTCCCTGTTTTGACTACTAGGAGTCACTCAAGCTGGAGTCCAGGTCTTTCTGACATGTTTCCATCATTGTTTTACCATTTCCTTACTTTCAGGCACAGGATATTCCAGGAGCAAAAAACCTAAAAGAATTGGATGAATTCTTAGAAATATAAAACCTGGGATGCCTGGGTGGCTCAGTCAGTTCAGCAGTTGCCTTCAGTTCAGGTCACGATCTCAGGGTCCTGGGATCGAGCCCCATGTCAAGTTGGGCTCCCTGCTCAGTGGAGAGTCTACTTCTCCCCCTCCCTCTGCCCCACCCCGCATTTGCACACATGCACTCTCACTCTCTCTCAAATTAAAATCTTTAAATACACACACACACACACACGCACACACATAAAACCTACCAAGACTGAATCATAAAGGAACAGAAAACCTGAACAGACCAATTGCTAGTAAGGAGATTGAATCAGTAATCAAAAACCTCACAAAAAAAACAAAAGTCCAGGACCAGATAGCTTCACTGGTAAATTCTACCAAAGACTAAAAGAATTAATATCAATCCTTCTCAAACTCTTACAAAAAACAAAGGATGAGGGAACACTTTGAAACTCATTTTATGAGGCCAGATTACCCTAAAAGCAAAACCAGACAAGAACACCACAGGATAATTACAGGACAATATCCCTGATGAACACAGATGCAAAAATCCTCAACAACATATTAGCAAACCAAATTCAACAACACATTAAAAGGATCATACCCTGTGATCAAGTGGGATTTATTCCAGGGATGCAAGGATAGTTCAATATCTGCCTATCAATCTGATACAGCACACTAACAAAATGAAAGATAAAAATCGTAGGGTCATCTCAATATATGAAGAAGCATTTGAGAAAATTCAATCTCCATGTACGATAAAAACTCTCAACAAAGCAGGTACAGAGAGAATGCATCTCATCATAATAAAGGCTATATGTGAAAAGCCCACAGCTAATAGCACACTCAATGGTGGAAAGCTAAAACTTTTCCCTCTAAAATCAGGAACAAAATAAGGATGTCCACTCTCACCATTTTTACTCAACAAAGTATTAGAAATCCTAGCCAGAACAATCAAGAAAAAGAAATAAAAGACATCCAAATCAGAAAAGAAGGTGTAAAACTCACTATTTGCAGAAAACCCTAAATACTCCACCAAAAAACTGTTAGAACAAAAAATCCAGTGAAGATGCAAGATACAAAATCATATGTGAAAATCTGTTGCATTTCTATACCCTAATAATGAATTATCAAAAAGGGAAATTAAGAAAACAATCCCATTTGCAATTGCATAAAAAAGGATACCTAGGAATAAATTTAACTAAGAAGGTGAAAAACCTGTATGCAGAAAACTAAGACTTTGATGAAAGAAATTGAAAACACAAATCAATAAAAAGATATTCCATACTCACGGACTAAAAGAATATTATAGTATTGGGGCACCTGGGGGGCTCAGTTGGTTGAGCATCCAGCTCTTGATTTTAGCTCAGGTTATGATCTCAGAGTCACGGGATCATGTCGGGCTCCAGGCTCAGTGTGGGGCCTGCTTGGGATTCTCTTTCTCCCTCTCCCTCTGCCCCACTTGTGCTCTCTCTCCCACCAAAAAAAAAAAAACGGTAATATTAATATTATTTAATTATTGGATTAATTAGTTCAGTTAGTATGGACATACTACTCACAGCAATCTACAGATTTAATGCAATCCCTATCAAAATTCTTATGGCATTTTTCACAGATATAGAACAAACAATCTCAAAATGTGTATAGAACCACAAAAGGCCCCCAATAGCCAAAACAATCTTGAGAAAGAACAAAGCTGGAAGCATCACACTTCGTGGTTTCAAGAAGCTATATTACAAAGCTATAAAATCAAAACAGTATGGTACTGGCATAGTAACAGACACATAGATTCATAAAACAAAACAGAGAGCCCAAGAATAAACCCACATATATATGGGTCAATTAATTTATGACCAAAAAGCCAAGAATAGGGAAAAGACAGTCTCTTCAATAAACAGTGTTTGAAAAACTGGACAGCCACATGTGAAAGAATGCAACTGGACCACTATTTTACACGATACACAAGAATTAACTAAATAGAGTTAAACATAAGACCAGAATCCATATAACTCCTAGAAGAAAACATAGGCAGTAAGCTCCTGGACATCATTCTTGGCAGTGATTTTTTGGAACTGACACCAAATGCAAAGGCTACAAAAGCAAAAATAAATAAGTGAGATGACAAACTAAAAAAACTTTTGCACAACAAAGGAAACCATCAAAAAAATGAAAAGGCCACCTACCAAATGGCAGAAATCATTTGCAAACCATTTATGTGGTAAGGATATATGGATAAGGATATATCTGGATATCTATCCAAAATATATAAAGAACTCCTACAACACCAAAAACAAAACAAAACAAAAAAAAAAAAAACAATTAAAAAATGGGCAGAGGACCTGAACAGACATTTTTCCAAAGAAGATACACAGATGGCCAACAGGTACATGAAAAAGTGCTCAAGGTCACTCATCATCAGGGAAATGCAAATCAAAACCACAATGATATATCAACTCACACCTACTAAAATGGCTATTATCAAAAAGATAGGAAGAAACAAGTTTTGGCGAAAATGTGGAGAAAAAGGAACCCTTGTGCATTGTTGATGAGAATGTAAATTGGTGCAGTCACTGTGGAAAACAGTATGGAGGTTCCCCAAAAAGTAAAAATGCAAATACCATACAATCCAGCAGTTCCACTTCTAGGTATTTATGCAAGGGAAATAAAAACTTTAATTCAGAAAGATATTTGTACCTCCACATTCATAGCAGCATTATTTACAATAGCCAAGATATGGAAACAACCAAAGTGTCCAGTGATGGACGAATGGATTTAAAAAAGAAAATGTAGTGCATATATACAATAAAATGTTATTCAGCCATTTAAAAAAAGGAGGAAATCTGCCATTTGCAACAAAGTGGATGGACTTTAAGGGCACTATGCTAAGTGAAAGAAGTCAAATAAAGACAAAGACTATATGCTCTCACACATGGAATTGTAAAAAAAAATTCAATTCAATTCAATTAAAAAATGAACTTACAGACACTGAGAATAGACTGGTGGTGGCCAGAGGCAGAGAGAGGTTTAGGGTGGGCAAAATAGGTGAAGGGAGTCAAGATACAACCTTCCAGTTATAAAATAAATAAGTCCTGGAGATGTGGGGTACAGTGTGGCGACGACAGTTAGTAATACTGTACTGTATACTGAAAGTTGCTAAGAAAGTAAATCTTAAAAGTTCTCATCACAAGAAAAAGAAACTGGTAACTATGTGTGGTAATGGATGATACTAACTAGACTGGACTTAGTGTGATGATCATTTCACAATATACATAAATGTCAAATTATGTTGTATACCTGAAATATAATGCTATATGTCAATTACATCTCAATAAAAATAGAAATTTTTAATTTTTTAAAACAAAAATATGAGTACTTTTGAAAAGAAAATAACTTTCTCAAAGGAAGGAATACCACATCCAACGTGTTGCATTATATATTGGGCCAGTTTCAATTCTAAACATCAAGCACAAACCTCTTTGCGCTTCACTTCAGTGCACCATCTTCCCAAGCTTAAAGTAGGCCTAGGATTTTTCTTTTTTTTCCTTTAAAGGTTTAATTTATTTTAGAGAGAGCGCGTGCGCATGAGGCGGGTGGGAGGAATAGAGGAAGAGAGACAAGCGGACTCGGCACTGAGAGCAGGGCCCGACACAGGGCTGGATCTCACAACCCTGAGATCATGAGCTGAGCCAAAATCAAGAGTCGGAAGCTTAACTGACTGAGCCACCCAGGCACCCCAGGCCTAAGATCTTTCTAGTTTTTGTTATATTCTTGAGGATGTAAAAAAATCACTTTCAGATATCAAGTGGAGTAAATTTTAAATAAAGTGGTATTGCTTTTATCTTTAGTCCCTTTTGGCTGAACACTTGTAAGAGAGTTTAATTCTTTGGTGCTCAGGACCACACTTCATGTTCTATAACTAAAAGGACGTACTATATTAGTAAACTAACTGGGGCATGGCATTCAATCCAGATTTGCAGCAAATCTTCACCCATATGGCAAACCAGATGGAGAATTTAACTATTTTATAGCAACTAGCAGCTGTCTTCTTTTGGTGTTTATATGCCTAGAGTCAAAATCCATAGTCTGCTGTATGTCCCTAGTGAAGTACGAGGCTTAGAAATGAGATTTTTCTAAGTTTTCTTCTGTTTCCCTTCTAAAATATTTTTAAAACATTAACCAGCTTGATAGTACCCCAAATAAGCCAACAGAAGGAAATCCCTTCCAAATGTACCCTTCCATCTATGCACGAGGTACCTTCATTTTTTCACATGGTGTATCCACAAATGTTTTTCTATATAGTTCGTACACAAATTGGGAATAAAGATCAATGAACTGCCCTCCTACATAACTTACTGCTCAATAGAAGGCCATCATAAAAGATTTGGCAACTAACCCTTACTGGCCAGAAAAACCTACATATGGTTCATCTCTTTCTGGTATACACTAAATCAGAGCCTTAAAGAGAAATAGGTAGGGAGGTTCAATTTAATCTCTCATTACACAAGACAAATGGGAAAACAGATGGTAGCATATAAAGCAATTCCAGCTCTTTATCACTTTGGTTCTTCCAGATTTAAACATTTAGACCACAGTGATTTTTAAATATATCCATGAAAAAGCAGGAAAAACAGAAAAGGCATGCAAATTTTCCTGGAATGCAAGCCACAGTCACGGAGATGGAATTCGTCTGGGCCTCAGTAAAATGAGAGAGTGTGAAGACGGAGCTTTTAATACAAAATTAACGTATGACCCAAAACTCTCTGGTGCTTTCTGGTAGTCAAATGGAAACTCCTTTAGCAAGTAAGGTATTTTTTTAAGGCTGACTGATCTCTCAGCTGGATGGCAATCTTCACTTCACGTCATCTACTTGACCAATTGTTATAATGCTCATTTTGATAGTAACGGCCAAGAGCAGCTGTAGATTTAACAGACTGTGAAACCCTCAGATTCGATTTCACTGTGAAATTTCACTGTGAAATGTAGTCAGGGATCCGTGTGCAGAAAGACATTAACCAGTATGACTCCAGTCTCAGCCTGAAGACTCAACAAGGGTAGAGAGAAGTCCAATGGAGAGGAAGGAGAGAATGAGTGGGAGAAGGCAGGGAAGCAAAGAAACCCAAAGATCTTGGGTGCCCTAAATCATTACTGTGAATGAGCCTGATAACATACTCATGGGAAGAACAGAAGCATAATATAAACACAAACTGTACCAGGCCGACATTCCCACACAGTTCCTGCTGCAACATAATTAACGTGATGGTAAATTATTTCTTCCTTTAAGCAAGAGCAACATCGAGTCATCACAAAAGTGAACAGATCTCAAATAAAATGGAAAATTATGCCACAGTCTTAAGGACATGAAAAGTCCAACATAATAGCAATGGCAAATTGAAGCCCGATGTCCCAACAATATGGGTTCCAAGGGGCGCCTCTGCAGGGGCTTCAATCCAGAAAGAACAGCATTCCCTCAAAAGACTACACTGGACAAGAATATTCAGCCTTTCTGACACCATGCTGTCCAATTCTACTGTCTCAGAAAGGATTAAGGATTCTGAGAGATAGATATTTATAGGCACTTGGAATGTCCTCCCTATAGAGTTCCAGAAATCAGAGATTAGGAAATCCTGAAGGAATAAAGGTTTAGTTTTTATTACAAATTTAGGAACAAACTAAGGTGAATTATGGGATAGGAAAAGCTTATATTCTGGGCCCTGATGATTTTGTTTCCTTTAACAAAGCAAAACAGAGAGGCTCTTGGGTATGGAACAAAGTGCTATATTTTTTTTTTAAAGATTTTATTTATTTGTGTGTGTGTCTGTGTGAGTGAGAGAGAGAGCGTGCGCGCGCACGCTCGCACAAGCAGGGGGGAGCGGCAGGCAGAGAGAGAAGCAGGCTCCCTGCTGAGCAGAGAGCCTGATGCAGATTGATCCCAGAGTCCTGGGATCATGACCTGAGCCGAAGGCAGACGCTTAACCAGCTGAGCCACCCAAGCATCCCTACAAGTCCTATATGACAGATACTCTGACACTTCATTCACCCAGTTACTTAATCTCCTCACTATGCTATTAAGTTATATTTCAAAAAAAGACAAATTTCATTCATTCTGACCTTGACCACTAACAATGCTATCCTAGACACTGAAGTCCAAGAGATCATCTCCACTCTTGCATTTAGCTGTAGGGTTTGGGATGGGTCCATGTGTGCATGCCTGAAACAAAGACATGTTTTTCAAGAGGGGGGAGCAATATGGCAATATGGAAATAGATGTGAAAAGCAAACAATATGTCCTATATTAAAATTTAAAGAAATTTGGAGCTTGTATAAGACACATTTGGGAAGGGCAAAGCTAAGGGCTCCAAACTAGAAGTGAGTCACCTTCCATCCCAGAGAACCTGATCTCGCCCTACTGCCTAATCAATCTCAATCCAAAGGGTGCTGCTCCCAGTGAGGTGCCAATTCTCCTCCTTTAGGTATCAGTAAAGTCTTCAAGATGCTCTTCCCCTGGTGTTCACTTACATGCAGGCAAAGTTCTTGAACTTTAATAGATCACTCATGAAGTCTAAAAAGCTACTACATACATCTCAAAGGAATGAATGTCTAATGATTGAATTTCAGAAAAGATCACAAAGCCTTGGGAGTTAGGGGATTGGGGTGTCTGTGTATTCAGAATACCTCTCCTATCATACCTCGTGGATAATTATATTCTTTTTCTAATCATAAACAGATTGAAAGTCTTGACTGAAAATCTTCAAAAAAAAATCTTTACCTAGGCAGCTATTTATTTTTTCATTCACTTATATTGTTTGCCTAAATCATAAATTATTTTGTTTGCAAAAAGCCTAACACAGTGCCTTGCACATACTTATGTGATTGGTAAAAAATAAATAAAATAAATCACTAACATAAGTTTTTAGCCATAAGCTTTTCAAACCAATTCAAGAAAATAATTTCTGCTTCTAACTAATGAACTAAGGGGTGTGGCATTACGGAGGCAACCCTGAGCTTCTACAGAGCTCTGCCAAGTTTTGTGAAAGAGTTATTTTCCAGAGGGTAGAATCAGTAGCTCAATCACTACCATTATAATTCTTTTTTTTTTTAAGATTTTATTTATTTATTTGAGAACGCGAGAGTGAGAGTGAGCATAAGCAGGGCGAGGGGCAGAGGGAGAAGCAAGCTCTCCACTGAGCAGGGAGCCTGATGCGGGGCTTGATCCCAGGACCCCAGGATCATGACCTGAGCTGAAGGCAGATGCTTAACCAACTAAGCCACCCAGGTGCCCACTACCATTATAATTTTTGAAGTGCTGCTCCACAGCACAGGAAACAGTCTCAAAGCACGAGGGCAGTGATTCTACTACAGTGGTTTAAAACAAGACTTTGGACTTGGAGCAGTGATCAAATCTCAACTCTCGCTTTTTGGTTGTATGACCTTGGTCAAGTTATCTAACTTAGCTAAACATCAGCTCATCTATCTATAAAGCAGGATACACACCCATTTTTATGTGCACACTAAGCTTTTCCTTGTTTACCACACATAAACCTTCAAAATCTCCTATTATAATCCCCTATGGCCATTATGGACTGTATCTCATTGAAACACATACCAAAGAGCTTATAAAATGAAGCCAAAATAGACAAGGCTGAGAAATTAACCTAAGGAATCACTGCACCATATCCTAACAGCAGTTCCTACCATGGGAGTTATATAATTAAAAATGACAAATTGAAATTCAAGATTAATTTTTTCAAGGTTCAAATCTAAACTTTTTGACTCAATGACAATGGACTACAAATAAGTTCAAACTTTCTATTAACTAGAAAAGGTGATGTATCATTGCCAAGGCTTCACAGGCATCTGGTCAGACAGAACAATTCATCTCTGAACAGGAGATGGCCACCTGGTCCTGCAAGGTAAACCCAAATAAGCCTGGACTTTTTCTTGACCTAGGTTTGATATTATGGAACCATGGCTTTGAAGCATTCTACAAAGTCTTATGCTCTCAGTCTTTGTACACTTTGCAGCTGCCAAGTATAGACTGTCCAGTCGTTAAGTGCTGCCATGTAGTCACTGTCAAGTCAGATGTCCCAACAAAAGAGACAGGGCTAGCCCCGAGCCCAACTCCAAACTGGTATTTCTGAGATGAAGGTGTCATCTAGAAATCACAACGGTGGTGGTGATCAGGAGTGACTGTTATTGTGGCCAACCCTCCATCGTGGCCAGAAGGTAGCTAAAGGGCGTATGTGATGGCTGAAGGCCCGAACAACCACCCCCATCAAGTACGCCATTACAACTATTGAATGCCTTGTGATTTGAGTAACCCTTCCTTCCTCTCTCCCAAACTTCACCTGCCTTGCATCTACCTTCACCTTAACTAATAAACCAATCCAACAACTTGCCCAAGCTTCTGACATTTCATCCTAAGAATCTGAGCCCAAATTTTAAGTAATAAAAACCATGCACTAATGAAAATTCATGGCAGAATGATCTGTGTTTATCTATGTAGGGTAAAGTGTGAGCAGATTAGCTTGCAGCCCACTATGAAATACTGGGACACCCTAAACTCTGCATTTCCAAAGCTTAGAGCTCCTCAGCTGGACCACAACCCCACTACATACACAGTATCCACATGGGCTGCTCCATATCACCCCTGTGGGACTTGGGAGGGCAAGAATCGTGTGAACATGAAGCTCACATTGTTTGTTGTGCCATGATTCATAAAGGCCTTTGTCTTTGACCCAGGAATCTCCTGTCTTCTTCCAGCATCTATGAAACTGTGGCAAACTAACTCATTAGTTGGGAAGTAGGGAAAATCTCAGATCCTTTGCATTTCTTGTGATATATGTTGCTTTCCCATTTGTCATGTCTTCCAGAAAAACAAAGATAGTTGAACAAAAGCTGGAATACTGTCAGATTCAGAAATTACAAACCCTTTGGATAGAATGCAAAAGCAAATACAGTCTTGAAAAAAAGTGGTGTATAGTGTATATTGGGGTGCACTGCCCAGATTCCCCCAGTGCAGCACCAACGCAGTCATTTTCCAAGTTGCCAGGACCCTTAGTTATTTTCCAAGTTGCTTCTATAACTTTCTAGGAATCGCCCTCAGCAGAAGGAATCTGCCTCACCCAAAGTTGCCCCCTCCCCAGGGGTAGCGTGCATTCAATAATGGGGTACCAAGGCTTGAGCCTTTGCCTCAATTCAAAACATAGCCAAATGGCCACTCTAAATCCATGGTTACCCACTGGATTACCAAGGCCACCATTAAAACTCTCTCATACAAAACATATAAAGAACTTTTATAACTCAACACAAAAAAAAAACCAAATAGGGGGCACCTGGGTGGCACAGCGGTTAAGCGTCTGCCTTCGGCTCAGGGCGTGATCCCGGCGTTCTGGGATCGAGTCCCAGATCAGGCTCCTCCGCTATGGGCCTGCTTCTTCCTCTCCCACTCCCCCTGCTTGTGTTCCCTCTCTCGCTGGCTGTCTCTATCTCTGTCAAATAAATAAAATCTTAAAAAAAAAAAAAAAAAACAAATAATCCAATTAAAAAATGGGCAGAAGACATGAACAGACATTTCTCCAAGCAAGACATACAGATGGTCAAAAGACACATGAAAAGATGCTCAACCTCACTCATCATCAGGGAAGTACAAATCGAAACCACAATGAGATATTACCTCACACCTGTCAGAATGGCTAAAATCAAAACTTCAAACAAGTGTTGGCAAGGATGGAGGAAAGGAAGACTTGTGCACTGTTGATGGGAATGCAAACTGGTGCAGCCACTGTGGAAAACAGTATGGAGGTTCCTCAAGAACTTAAAATTAGAACTACCCTACAATCCAGGAATCACACTACAGGGTATTTACCAAAAGAATATGAAAACACTAATCCAAAGGGATATATGGACCCCTATGTTTATTCCAGCATTATTTACAATAACCAAACTATGGAAACAGTCTAAGTGTCCACTGATAGATGAATGGATAAAGAAGATGTGGTATACACACACACAATGGAATATTATTCAGCCATACAAAAGAACGAAATCTTGCCATCTGCAACAATATGGATGGATCAAGAGAGTATTATGCTAAGCTAAATAAGTCAGAGAAAGGCAAATACCATATGATTTCACTCAGGAATTTAAGAAACAAAACAAAGGAGGGAAAAAAGAGACAAACCAAAAACAGATTCTTAACTGCAGAGAACAAACTGATGGGTGGGCGGGGGGCGGGGGAGATGGGTGAAATAGGTGAAGGGGATTAAGGAATGCACTTATCTTAATGACTGCTGAGTAATATATGGAACTGTTGAATCACTCTATTGTACATCTGAAACTAATATAACACTATGTTAATTATACTGGAAATAAAATTTAACAACAGGCAAGAGAGAGAGAGAGTAGAGAGAGAAAGAAGAAATGAAGGAAGGAAGGAAGAGAGAAAGAGAAAGAAAGAAAGAAAAAAAGAAAAAGAAAAGAAAGAGAAAGAAAGAAAAGAGAAAGAGTGAAAAAGGGAGGGAAGATGGAAGAATGGAAGGGGGGGAGGGAGGGAGAAGGAAAAACGGTGAGTGGGAGGGAGGAAGAAAGAAAACTAGATAATAGGGCGCCTGAGTGGCGCAGTTGTTGAGCGTCTGCCTTTGGCTCAGGGCCTGATCCCAGCGTTCAGGATCGAGTCCCACATCGGGCTCCTCTGCTGGGAGCCTGCTTCTTCCTCTCCCACTCCCCTGCTGTGTTCCCTCTCTCGCTGGCTGTCTCTCTGTCACATAAGTAAGTAAAATCTTTAAAAAAAGAAAGAAAGAAAGAAAAGAAAAAAGAAAAGAAAAGAAAAGAAAAGAAAAGAAAAGAAAAGAAAAGAAAAGAAAAGGAAAGGAAAGGAAAGGAAAGGAAAGGAAAGAAAGAAAGAAAGAAAGAAAGAAAGAAAGAAAAAAGAAACCTAGATAATAAACCTTGGTTTCACATTTTTTTAAATATATATTTTTTAAAAAGTAATATTCAAAAATTTTTTTAAAAACTATCATAGTTGAACTCTTCTCTCTGCCCTATCCTGCTTCCTTCACTTCCCTACAGGCATTTATGAGAAAATCATCCAACAAACCTCCCGCATGGAAATCTCAAGAGTCTCAGAGTTTGTCCTCAGGAACCTGACCTGAGCCAGGGAAAGTCTTTGCTTCTGTACATACACAGGAGTCTCCCCAGCACTTTGCAACGGAGCCTAGACCTGAGTCCTCTGCTATTTACAACTTCCTTCCTCACCGCACTCCTGCATATGCTCAAATTTCAGTCTAATCCATTAATGATCATTCACCATTAGGAATTTTTTTATTTAAGCCACTAAAGGGCATATAAACAGTTACTTGAGATCAGTCTCTTGAAAGACTTCCTGGAGGGAGATGGAACATCATAGGATTTCAACTCAAGGCAAATTAGGTAAAGATTTTGCATGAGTTGAAATTTCCTGAACTGTGTACATTTTCTAAAATGATGGTCTGCTTCTCAGAGAACAGACTAAAAGACTATTGGGGCACTAGCATCAGCAAATAAGGAGAGAAGGAAAGAATTGAACAATTCTGACCAACGCAGCCAGAATAAGCAGCCACTATAGTTAGACCTTCCTTTCATTTTTGTTTTCTGTTATAGAAGGATTTTTTTTTTTTTTAATAGAACAGAGTTCCTTTGCCTGAAAGATCTGAATGCTGGGACTCTGGCCACTTCAGCTAAAATCGTTAATTACCCGGGTATTTTTTTCCTAATTCCAAAATGCTACACATAGGATTCAAAAGGCGTTTCGAATGGAGTATAGAAAACAGTTGTTTGTCAATGTTCATTTACTGAGGGATTTTGCTTTAATAAAACAGGAATGGGGTTTCTACCTTTCTACTAACAGCTAATAGAGCTGGAAAATCAAAAGGCACCAGGGTAATTATTTTCCCTAAAAAACAAAAGTAAAAGCACCAACTCTTCAGCCTCAGAGAAAAAAAAAAAAAAAATCTGCTTACTATCAGAAACAAAAGTTCACCCAAAGGTAAATCAGAGTCAACTGCCGGTCTTTTCAGGCAGAAGAAAGAACAAATGCATCAGTCACTGGCCCGGTTACAACACAGTGTTTATAAAACATTTCATGCAGTGTTTCCTTGCCAATTAAAAGTGAGTGTAGGATTTACCTTTCAGTTTTAATATCTTCGCCTGACTTTTATACTAGTAACATGAGCCAAAGGGATTAAGGAAACTATTGAATACATATTGCGGCAAAACTGTCTTCACTGGAAATTACCTTCCGGGTAAAAGGAAACAATACAAGAGCCCCAAAAGTAAGGACAGACTGAATTTCCTTTAAATATAATTGGTATAACTTGAAATTTATTTGTATTTCTAATGTAAAAGCCTGATGATCTGGCCATCCCAGAGATTCTGGGAGCTACCTAATACCCTTTAATAAAGCCCTTTCTGTTATAACTAGCAAGCGAGGATTCAAACGAAGAACCGTAAGCCACAGAGCAACTGGTGCCAAAGAGTTTGCAGTCCACAGAGCCTCAAACACAAACACGAAACCAGAAATCTTCGGTTTTCTTCCTGGGTTGGGTTTGAAGGCAATGAAGATCTCATGACTTTGAAAGAACTGGCAGAAGTGGCACGTACGTGATCTCTGTAGTAACCTGGAACGTAGCACCCATCGCTGGCCACACGGCACCCTCCCTGCTTCCTCACCAAAGCGCTTAAAGAAAGCAAATGCCAAGCTCGATATTTAAATTTCTTGGCTTCAGGCATAATTACCAAATAGAGTTTCTATGACTATCGTAATATAGAGTCTCCTCTATTTTGCAGTTGTTTGGCTGAGATCACATGGAAGTCAGGCACAGAGTGTGATCTTAAGTTGTGCAATTGCAAGGTCGGCTGATTTCGCAGCCCTTCTCTGAAGTACTAGTTAGGGAACCGTATGAGAAAGAATAAGGCCCTAAGAGCTAGAATGGAGTCCACTGGTACCTCCAAACCTTCAAAACCACTAATCCTCCAGGGGCATCTGGGTGGCTCAGTTGGTTAAGCATCTGACTTCAGCTCAGGTCACGATCTTGGGGTCCTGGGATCAAGCCCCGAGTCAGGCTCCCATTCAACAGGGAGCCTGCTTCTCCCTCTCCCTCTGCCCCTTCCCGTGCTGGTACTGTCTAAGTAAGTAAAATCTTAAAAAACAAAAACAAACAAACAAACAAAACACACACACACTAATCCTCCCTTGCCAGATGAAGTAGTTCTCTCTTCCCTTAAGTCCATTCCTGACTTACTACAGAAGCCTTGATTGTAAACGATTCACCTAATATATAGTTCCTTCACAAGGAGTGCCAATTTTCCCCATGTTCCGTTCTCTGTTGCTTCTATACCTGAAAGTAGAGATACATTCTACCATGCCCTTTAAGGTAAATTATAAAGTCAAACCATGAATCTACAAGAAAAATTACAACAAGTGGTTAATTTCTATTACCAGAAATCCAGAGGGTATTAGAGGAAAAAGAACATAACTTTAGATTTACTAAGGTTATGAATATGGAAATCAATGCCAAGAATGCAGGACCCAATGTACTAGTTCTAGGTAAACCCAGTTGCGTCCAACTGTTTCCTTGGTTGCTTAACTCAAATGTGGACTTGAAGGTGGCCTATGCTAAAGGAGGCTGAGATACCAGATTATATGATGTAGTAGGAAAAAATACAAAGAGCCAGAGAGACAGGAATAATAAACTAAAATTATTATACACATTTATTTATCTATCCCAAATTATGTCTCCCAAGAAGGCCCAGCACTGAGAAATATTTAAATGTTGAGGTCTTTGGAAAAGCACTTTAATGGTTGAACCCTGTGAATCAAGACAAGTGGGAAAGTCACTTTGGGGACAGGTCCCATTATTTCAATAAAGATTATAGGATCCCAGAGTGGAAGAGGCCAACAGACTCACTTAATCATAAGGGACAGTACTGGCTTGCTAACCATAATAAGCAGTAATGGTAGAACAGACAAGAATTTAATTTGCTTAAGAGTTTACTCCAGGGGCGCCTGGGTGGCGCAGTCGTTGGGCATCTGCCTTCGGCTCAGGGCGTGATCCCGGCGTTCCGGGATCGAGCCCCACATCAGGCTCTTCCGCTATGAGCCTGCTTCTTCCTCTCCCACTCCCCCTGCTTGTGTTCCCTCTCTCGCTGACTGTCTCTATCTCTGTCAAGTAAATAAATAAAATCTTTAAAAAAAAAAAAAGAGTTTACTCCAAAAACTATTTTATTAATGAAAGGTCCTCAATGTCTGCATAAGTCTAATTAAAATGTGTATATTCATGCATACAAAGTCAAAACACCAATGGCGTGAGAACAGCTGTGGGATTAGAACACCAAAATCACTGTGAAGGCGTCAATTGTCCAGAATAGGAGACAAACGACAAGTGACCATTTCCCCAAAGAAGGGCAATGCCAAGCTGACTTGCTGTCTATTGACCCAAAACTGGGTTAGGCTATATCAAGCATTTTTTTTATTATCATTATTATAGATTATCTTTAGAATGATTCTGAGGTGGGAGTCAAGAATCTCAGAAAGACCTCCAAATATACCTAAATCTTCTGTAAGAAACTGTGGTGCCACTTCTTGAGTCAGAAATTGCTACTCCAGAAGGACCCTACTGATTTTAAAATTATAATCATAAATTGTCCGAAAAGTAACAAAAAAGAGACTACTTGATGTACAAAATAAGACATTAAATGCCTTAATATACGTTAACATTAAAAACAAGTACTAAATGTTATAAATTAAAAATTTAACATCAAAAAATACCAAACTAAAGGAAATCATTATTAGCAACTAAAATTTACATTTTGATCAGAATGCAGTAAGAAATGAGAGACATATACAACGGTTTTTCTGCAAGAATTTATTTCTGCAAATATTTCTTTAAAATGCATAAACCCCTGGCTAGCCTGATTAATGGAAAAAGAGAAAAAAACCAAGAATATGCAAACAAGATAAAAAAGGTGATTGTGCCACAGATTTTTATTTTTGATTGTGATAAAACCATAGATCAAATGATTTAAAAATCATAAAAGAATATATATGCAAATTTATGGAAATTGTTTCCGACACATTTCAAGGGTTACCTCAGATTCTCAAGACTGCACCTGTCTCCAGCTTTCCTTGTGCTTTCTCCCATTCCTCATTCCAACAGGAGTAGAACTGGCATTTGAGGAAAGACCATTCCACTCTGTGTAAGCCTGACTCGGGCACTGCAGGATGTTTATCATTTCTGACCCTGCGTATTAAATTTCATAGCACTCCCAAATCACTGACAACTGAAAGCCCCTACATGTTTCCAAGTGTCTGTGAGGATAACCCACCCCCCTTAAGAAACCCCGGGAGGAATTCCAGAAAGCTACCCCTGCACCTGTGTCCAGCGACTACTGGGAACTCTCTCGTCCTTAGACGACCTTTTCCGCCCCTCCATTCTAATCTGCCCTCTTCAGAAATTGAAGAGGACGCCATCGTTTTAGTTCTGTTGGCCTTTCCTATCTTAGTATGCTAGAATCAAGGCCCAGGAAACACAAATCACCAGAAAACGCAGTAACGCGCACCTCCACGCAAAGTGCATGAGGGAGCGACGACGTCCACGCGGTACTCTGTCGTGCAGTTTTGTGGGTCTATATGGGCACTGAAATAACAGAATTCCCACAGAATCAAAAACAGCAATCTACCATGACTCATTAGATCAAAATACTCACCACTTATTGGACCTTTTTTCCCTCTTCTGACGATGAGTATGACAAACGCTCGGGGCCCAGGCTCTAGAGAGAAACGGATATAAATCCAAATTCCACTCTGCCCTTTCCTCTGCATGCCCTTGGGCAATGTATTAGGCCCTCTGACCTGAGTTCTCGCCACCTATAAAATGAAGGAAATAGTAGCTACCTCACCGGGTAGTTGTAGTAAGGAAACGAGGTGTGCGATGCCCAGCACACTGGCTACTGTGTACTAAGTGTTCAGTAAGTGTGAGCTGTTGTATCACCTTAAACACCAAAGTAGCATACACCTCCACAAGCAGGTTTCCAAATTCATTTCTAATTCGAACCAGTTAATGCATTTTCAATGTTCCTTTTGCGTATTTTAAGGAGCTTCGTTCAGTTAGACTTCAGTGTGATAAGAAACACACAATTTACTCTTGAAAGAGAGTTATGGTTACATAACTATCTCTCCTCAGAAAGCTCCGAGTACTGACAGCAGAAAAAGGTCCACCACAATCAATCCAATGCCCATCACACCGCAGACACTGAATAGCTACTTAATAAATGTGGAATGAATGAAAAAAGCCCACAATCACCTCGTGCCTTAGAAGGGCACTCCACTTAGTATTCTAAATTCAGGGCTTCTGTTAGTCACTGCTCGCCCGGAGGTAGGCACGGTCAGCAACGGATTAGGGTACATGGCAGCAGAGATGCATCCGAAAAGCAGAGGTGGTGAGAACATGAAAAAGAGAAACAGCTTCAGAACCCACAACATCCATGTAAATTAACAATACACACGTCAGTTGTCAAAACTCATCCAACAGTATCCTTAAAAGTCAATCATTTCGGGGCGCCTGGGTGGCACAGCGGTTAAGCGTCTGCCTTCGGCTCAGGGCGTGATCCCAGCGTTCTGGGATCGAGCCCCACATCAGGCTCCTCCGCTATGAGCCTGCTTCTTCCTCTCCCACTCCCCCTGCTTGTGTTCCCTCTCTCGCTGGCTATCTCTATCTCTGTCGAATAAATAAATAAAATCTTTTAAAAAAAAAAAGTCAATCATTTCTGTTTGTAAATTCTAACTAACCTGTAAAGAAATACATCATTAATCTTAATTTCTAGACACCATTTCAAAGTCAATTGCAGATATCAGTGCCCTTCTAAAACTTCAGTGTGCATGTTAATAGATTTAAATATGGACAGAGGGATAGAAAATGAATGAATACATGATAAAGTAAATATAGCAACATGTAAAATCTAAATGGTGTGCACTGCACAATTCTTCAAACTTTTCTGTAATTTCATTTTTCACAATAAAATGTTTGGGGAAATGTATGCAAAACCATGGCTATTTTCTAAGTATACAGACAGAAACAGGATACATACTGAACACATTGAAAAACTGCCTGGTGCACAGTAAGCAATTTATACATACTGTTATAAGAGTGGGTACTCGTGGGTATGAGGAAGAAAATGCAAGTGAAATGTGGAAATAAAAGAATAAATAAATGAGGGGCATCTGGAGAGGCTCAGTCAAATAAGCATCCGACTCTTGGTTTCGACTCCAGTCATGATTTCACGGGTTGTGAGATTGAGCCCCGAGTCGGAATCCGCACTCGGCACTCAGCTTGAAGATTCTCTCCCTCTGCCCCTCCCCTCACTCTCTCTCTCAAATAAATAAATCTTTTAATTAATTAATTAATTAATGAAAAATAGGAAAGAAAAGTCAAAGTATATATGGCTAGTTCCCATCTTCTACAAATAACTGAGTTCCAACAATATTAAAAGCTTCAACTGAAATATATATGAATTTCCTAAGTAACACCCCCCATCTCAAAGAGGTCAATTATCTAAAGAAAATTGTCACCACCTCCACTTCTTCCTTGCACTTCTTCCCCCTCCCACCTGTTTGGATCATTAAGCTTTATTAATGTACTCTTTCATATAATTAGAATTTTTACCTAGAATTGGGGGAAAAAACTTTTCAAAACATGGTTAATATTTCTTGCTAAAATATGGTTAATATTTTGTATGTTTATGCAAGGCTTTTGCTAAATCTTCCATACTTTTTTACCTGCATCTTCTAATTTGCTTTGACTCCAATTTGTCTTTCACTCTTTTTTCCATGATCCTTAGCCATGCCTCTGGCCTTAGTCCTTTGTAGGAAAGCAGTGTCTAACTCCTCATGTGAAAAGATTTCAATCTAAAATGGAATCAAGGATAGAAAACGAGAATCTCGAACATGTGTCCTCAGGAAAACAAACTTAATAACTGAGAGCCTAGTTTCCCATAAATGCCTAATTTACAACCAAAACTTATCACTCAACCAACGAAGAGACACCAAGAACCTCTCCCCATCCTCAAGCCAATGGACTTGCTGCTTGGACTCTTGCTAAACTCCCCCTTCTCTACACTCCTGGCCCATACACATGGCCTGCCCCAAACCCTCAGGACTCGCCTCTAGCATGCTACAGGTTGTGCCCTGAATTGCAATTCCTTTGCTACTCCCAAATAGCACCTTCTTGCCTCAGTTTACCTCTTTATTTAGGTTGACACCCACTTTAAGAGCATTTGTCCTCATCATTTTTCACTTCGGGAATGACAAGAAAAGACACATAGCCAGGTGTATGGCAGACAGAGAGGCAGCCTGTCATGGCAAGGACAGCAGCAGGGTTGGCTCGGTGTTCAGATACCATCTTCACTGAGCAGGTGATCTTAGGCAGGTCACTTAGTCTGAACTGTGTTTTTCTTATCAAAAAACTGGAATAATGCCTATTTCACAGAGCTGTGATATGAATGAATAAGACAATGAGGCTATAAATATCCCGCACATATGGTTAGAAATTACTCCTGGGCTTGCTTTCATTCTCCACAAAATTTTAATTTTCTCCATGTTCTCCTGGATCCTTTCTTTCATGTATATATGGAAGTCATTAAAACAGTTCCTGAGAGAAAGTTTTAGAACCTCACAATTGAAGGCATACCGTCTCATGCATAGGGATTCTGTCTATACGCTGCACGTTCAAGTACCTCATAATTGTTTAGTATTATATCTTTAATCTTCTCAAGTTACTTCATTGTATCAATTCTCTCTTTAGAATGAAGCATGTCCAAAAACTCTAATTCTTAACACGTGCTCTTGGAAATCAGCATTTGATTAGGACCAGAGAAAATGAGTTACGGAACACGTGACAAGATTTCATACGTTCTTGATCAATATGGTCTGCTATTGATAATTTTTTTTTGTTCTTTAGACCAGCAATTTCCAGTGAGGGTTGCACATAATCCAGGGAGTAAACCAAACAACTCATTCATGGGACAAAGAAAAGAAAATACAAGAAATTCGGAATTTCAATTTTTATGTATAGCACTAATCTATTAGTAGAGTACGTATTACTCAAAAAAGTTTAGAGGGGCACCTGGGTGGCTCAGTCAGTTGAGCATCTGATTCTGATTCTTGGTTTTGGTTTTGGTCATGATCTCAGGCTCATGAGACCCACATCAGCCTCTGCCTTCAGCTCGATCGAGGAGTCTGCTTCAGATTCTTTACCCCTCCCCTACTCCCTCTGCCCTTCCTCCTGCCACTCACACTCTCCCTCTCTAAAATAAACAAATAAATCTTAAAAAAAAAAAAAGTTTAGAAGCTACTATTTTGAACTAATAATGTTATTAGGAAGTCCTAAGTCCTTTTTGCTCCTTGATTTATAAAATGAATTTATCGTAATAACAATCTACAGGGTCAAAAGAGTTTCAAATATAGAAAATAACTATTCCGTTCATTCAGCAGTAAATGTTTTTTGGGACTGAAGTCATGATTTTCTTGACAAATAACAGCGGCCCGCAATTTCTATCAAGTTCTTCATAAGAGAATAGTAAAGACAAATCAGATTTTCTTTTTTTTTTTTTTTTTAAGATTTTTTATTTATTTATGTGACAGACAGCCAGCGAGAGAGGGAACACAAGCAGTGGGAGAGGAAGAAGCGGGCTCCCAGCGGAGGAGCCCGACGTGGGACTCCATCCCGGAACGCCGGGATCACGCCCTGAGCAGATGGCAGACTCTCCACGACTGTGCTACCCAGGCGCCCGACAAATCAGATTTTCTAACCCACAAGTTAGAGATATGCTTCTGAAACTCTGGACTGCAACACTTTGGGGTCCTTTGTAGGGAGAACACTCCTTTAGAGATAAGCAGAATCACTCGACTAAAAGGTCTAAGGTCACTAAGAAGTAGAGTTGCACCTTCAGCCCCCATCTTCTCATTCCCAAATCTATTGTTTTAATTTATGCTACAGCTGCATCTTTCTGGGTATCTGAAAACCCCATTATAGCATGGGGGCAATGTGGCATGGAGTCAATGTGGGGACAAGGGTGAGACTAGAAGGGCTTCAGAAGCTAGAGTTTGTTTTGTTATTAAGGTTTTATTTATTTATTTGAGAAAGAAAGAGCACAAGTAGGGTGAAGGGTAGAAGGAGAAGTAGACTCCCCGCTGAGCAGGGAGCCCCATGCGGGGCTCAATCCCAGGACTCTGGGATCATGACCTCAGCTGAAGGCAGATGCTTAACCGACTGAGCCACCCAGGTGCCTATTTTTTTTTTTATTTAAAATTTTATTTATTTATATGAGAGAGAGAGTAAGCAAGATTGCAAGCACGAGTGGGGGAAGAGTAGAGGGAGAGGGAGAAGCAGACTCCCCGCTGAGCAGGGAGCCCAACACGGGGCTGGATCTGGGACAGAAAGATGATGACCTCAGCCTAAGGCAGACGTTTAACTGACTGAGCCACCCAGGTGCCCAAAATTTAGACATCGTTTAACACGAAAGCCAGAGAACCTGCATCTTCACTAGCCACCAGTTGTGAAACCGTGAATCCCTTTTCAAATTTGGCTTAAGATTAATCCAAGCAAAGAATTTAAGAAAGATGTGAAGGGAAAGGGGAGAGCCTTTAACCATATGGAGCTATGGAAGGGAAATTATTACATGCCCTGAAATCGGAAGGAAAATAGAGATGAAAAAAATGTTCAGTCTGGCATTCTTGGAGAACTGTGCACACAATTCAAAAGGAAAATAAATCTTCCTGTTCCAAAATCATCACATACTGGAGAGAAAATCAGAGCCTGTTGCTTCTTTCTAGACAAGCTCTGTCACTAAGTCTTCTCTGTGAGAAGTTATTGTAACAAAAGAACTACCGAAGGGATACTAAGAGCTAATACATTCCTGAGAATTACTTAATTCTATAATATGCAGGTGGAATTTTTATTTTAATAGCTATGTAGAGACTATTTGATCCTTTTAAATTCTTCCCTAGCCATTTCTGCAGCTCCTAGGTTGCACCTCAGAAAAATGAAAAAATATGACTGGTAAAACTGACAATCGAAAAAGAAAAACTTTCTCCATCATCCTCCCTCTGCCTTTTCTTTTGCTCACGCGGATTGGCCTGAAGGGTTTAATGGCCAAAGAATTAAGTAGAAATGTCTGTTATGGCAGAAACATTGCTGCTATTGCTGTGGTTAGTGATTTCTCTCTTAACACAATTTTTAAAAGCTAAATTATCACCAAGTAGTAAAATGCTCTCTCGGCAGATCCCTCACTTTTCATATAAATTAACTGCAATTTCAGAGAGAGTTTGGGGCCATTTTTCCATTATGTTAAGTAGGTAAATGAGCCAAAGGAGCTCCTAATATTTCTAAAAGTCCTGACAAGCACTTCCTTCCAAACCTGAGACCACACACTAAGATGGATACTGAGATTTCTTGCTTTCAAGACTAAGACAACTGATAAATAAGCCAAGCAAAATCAGATGAAATGACCATAAAGTTATTTAACACTCCCCAGACAGTAACGTGGCACTTCTTATGAGAAGAAAACCACTTCAGAATGACAACTACGGGGAAAAGCATATGTAGTCCAAGGGATCGATAAGCATAAAGAGGAAGTCAATGACAATGAACACAGTGACACAAGAAACCGACCAAATTAGAACCTTAATGAAGTGTTCTGAAAAAAAGTCTGTCCTTAGGTCCAGCATCTTGACTGGCACAATTAGGCACTTGATAATAGTCAAATATATAGGATGAAAAGTTTAGCCATTCTCCAAAGTTACCCAAGGGTTATTTTTCTCTAGAAATTTAATTTTCAGTCCTTAGCCTTAAGGGATAGAAAAAGCTGCTCATATTCCTAAGGAGCGTAAATAACAAAGTCCAGGCCTCTGACACAGACCGTAATGGGCAAGGCTCACCGAGCACAACATCAACTTCCATTGCTTTGAATGACCCTCCACATAGTAACATATGCATCTAGAATTTAAATACGTTTCAGCGACAGTAAAATATCCCAGACATAAGAAATGTTGTATAGAAGCACCTATGCAACTCCCTAGTTTTCAACTCCCTAGTTACTAAAAGAAGCAAACCTGAGACATAGATATGAAGTAAGAAAATATATGCTTTCCGGACCTTGTTGTCAGCAGATAAAGCAGAGAACTCGATGGTTGAAGGCCCATAAAGTTTCCTGTTATGAGTCAGAATTAAATCCCACAGGATTTTGTGTTTTCTTTTTCTTTTTCAAAACGAGCTTGCATCCCTTTTCCAAAGTGTGTTATTTGGTCTCATGTGTGCTACTGATAACTATTATTGTTCTTTTAGATGACAAACTATTATCTCCTCCCTCCTTGATGTCTAGCACGGTCCATTCAAGTCACTGTGAAAATGGACTACACGAAAAAAGACAGAACCTCGGACTAACGCCCTCCGAAGAGGAAAGTAAGCTGGAGCAATATAGCAAGGATAAAACTTCTCACTTCAATAGCAGTGGGGCAGTTTTTATCCATAAGGATGGATATCCAGTATCATCTGGGGGATTTTAAGACCTAGTTTAAGATCAGCCACTGAAATCTGCATATTAACGACTCTTAAATTTGTATCTCTAGTCTAACCCTCTACCTAGACACCTGATTATCTTGCCCTGTCCCAGCCCCACCACACTTGACTCCATTTCTGTCTTCTTGAGTAACCAATTAGTAGGACAATTTCTGGCACTGTTTCTAGGAAGGTAATTAATTTAGCCCTAGAAACTTGAAAAAAAAAAAAAACTTAATGAAGATAGAATTATCAGGAAACCCTTTTATGCCATGTGTTCTGAGTGTTTACATACATTAATTCATTTAATTCATAGCCCCATAAGGTAGATATTGTCATTCATGTTTTTGCAGACCATAGAATTAAGACAGAGAGAGGTCAAGCATCAGGCTTAAGACACACAGCCAATGATCGGTCGAGCTGGAATTGAACAGAGGCAATCTGGTTCCAGAACATATTAACTCCTGTCCTAAGTTACCTCTCAAAAATAAGCAGGCAAGCAAACAAAAATGCAAGATGCTAAGTAGTCTCTTAACCCCTTACCTACTTGACACTGATTACTTTTGGAGTTTTTCAGTCCCTTCTAGCTTGTTCGCCACTTGCTGAAGAAGGTGCACAAAACAGGAGATGAGCAGAATGACGCCTTCCAATGGAAACAGTCAATAAAACTGGGCTGAGTGAATGACTGAATAAAATCCTGAGACCCTCCACTTTCTCACAGCCCCCCATTAACATGAGATTATCCTCAGCCAACAGGCCTAATGCTTCCCTAGCGTACGGCTTGCTTTGCACACAGGTTTTCTACCGACTTCTTTCTATCTCTAGCACTCGTAATGAACCGAGGATAATCTGGCCTCTGTCTTTCCTCGTGTGCTTTCTTCTCTGGTCTATCTGCTCTTTTGAGGCTGCCTTCCCTGCAGATCCTCTAATGAAGCCACACTGGTTTCTGCTTTTTATAGTTTTGGTGAAATATTTGAGGCATATAAAAATGTAACAGACACCACTCAGCTAAAGAAATAAAAAATGAAAATGACTGTTGAAACTGAAGCACCGATGAGCCCTGCTTGATGCTTTTTCCTTCTCTTCCCTGAGTTAACCACTATCCTGAATTTGGGGTACATTTTTTTAAGTAGGCTCCACACCCAATGTGGGGCTCGAACTCACAGCCTCGAGCTCAAGAGTCGCGTGCTCCACCAACTGAGCCAGCCATGCGCCCCTTGGGTTACATTTTATAACTTTAACACAAATCTAGAAACAATAGCTAGTTCTATATGATTTTCTTCCTCGTTCTATATGATGCTAAACTTTATAGAAATGCCATCCCATTATACGTGTACTTTTCCCTTAGCCTTATGGGTTATTTTAATAATAGAAATAACAACAAAAGTAAACTTTGTCCCCAACGCACAGTGTAAGGAAAACAACATTTCCATCACCACGGGCACCCCCTGGATTCTATCCTCCTCCTCGACTCCCAGAGGTAATGCCTAGCCTGACTTCTGTATTATTCTTCTTACTTGTGTTACAGTTCCTACCACTTACACATGTATCCCTAAGACAAGTATTACTCCATTTTGCCAGTTTATTATCTTATATAATGTTTGTATATATTCTCCTGTGACTTGCTTCCTCCACTCAGTAGTCTGGAAATTCTTCCACACTGGCTCACAAAGCAGTTCCTCCTTCATGTGCACCAGTCTACACCGCAGGCTACACTGTGTGGCAATGCTGCGCGGACAGGAGTTCATTTTGTTGTTGTTTTAGCCGTTTTTATACTGTGTTGACTACACCTAAGATACACATATGAAAGAATCCGTCTATTATTTTCTGTAACTCAAGTTTTCTGGGCAGTAACTTCACTGTGTGTTTCAACGTAGATTTGAACTCAGTCAATTCAGGATTTTTGTCTCTGACTTCTTCATCGAAGGGGTAAAATGTAGTCTACGTGGCATCGTGAGGAGTCATAAAAAGGAAGGCTTCTGGTCCAGTCACGCTCTGTCTTCCGCTGGCATCCTCTGGAGCGGATCTCACCCTGGTTTTGTTATTTCTGTCGTTGTTTTGGCTTTGGCAATTTTCTCTGGTGGCATCCTCTGAGAGGTGTCATAGATACCTCTTTGGGGGGCAGGGGGACACCTTCCAGATGCCTTCCAGCACCACTCTGTGGCCACGAACAGCTGGAATGCTGCCTTAGGCCCCTCTTCCTAGAGTCACACTGGCCAAGAAACTTTTCCCCAAGTTTTTGTCTCCCCTGACTTATCAGGGAGAGAGGTTTGGAATCTCTTTGGATGCATGGGGCATTGGGCACATAAACAACGGAATTATGAACAAAGTCTTAGGCCGCAGTGAAATTTCAGTCTATTTTGATGGTCTGCGTTAATTAGCTTAATTCTTCTGATTACCTGGAAAGTAAAGGAAAGACTGTTCCCTGTTGTGGAATAAACTAGTGAAATCATCCAAAGGCTCAGTCTCAATCCCATAAACGTACGCTGCCAACAGGGTAGCCGCTAGGCACATGTGGAGATTTAAATTTAAATTATGAATAATTAAAGTTAAACAGAATTTAAAATTCTGTTCCTCAGTTGCACTAGCCATTCAAGTACTCAAGTGGGCTAGTGGCTACCCTACTGGACAACACAGACACCGAACATTTCCAACACCACAGAAAATTCTATTGGACAGCACGGTCTCAGAGGATGCTTACCTAAGAGAGCCAAGAGGATACTCTAAATGCAAGCATTAGAACCCCGAAGAGCACCACTGTTGATTGTGGCACCAGGTATCCAGATTCACACACTAGAATAACCTCATTTCACCTCAGCATCCAGGACAACTAAAAGCCAGAAGGCCTCATACCAGAGATAACAGGCAGTTTTTGAGAGACCTCAGGGATCACTGCTTCCCTTGAACTAGAGGGAGAGTCTGGGCAGGTGCTATTGTCACAGCTCATCATAGGTTGACCTGGGCTACGATGGAATGAGACCATCATAGTCTTTCTCCCTGGCTGTTCCTCACACAGCTGACACCTGTTAAAAAATGAAAGGAGGAAAATTCTCCTCTGGGAAATGTGTACTCTTTAATAATGTAATACAGGCCCATTTCACCAAGTCAAAATAATATCAAATGAAAACTTTCATGTTTTCAATGTTTATATTCCTTTTATTTGCAATTCTCCACACTTTCATGTTTAACTAGTATATTGATTGGTATACTTTAATTGAAAACCTAAAGCCCTCTTCCTCTGTGCTCTTTTCTAAACAACTTTATAAAAAGAACCTTGTGTAGTTCTTGGTTATTCAGTTCAGTCCCATATTTTCTTCTCCTTCATTGTACCAGGCTTGAACCTGTGAGCCCTCAGAGGCCATTCCTCTCCTGTTCCCTGGCCTGCTCTGCATAGCAAGGGGGCTGAGCCCACAGGCTACATTTCCAAGGTTCCCCTGTAGTTGGAAGATCTGAAATGAGCCAGGGAGGGTACAGGAGGGAGCCTGGAGACCTGGAGGAAAAGAGAACCCAGGGTACTTCTCCCCTCCTTGTCCGTCTTCAGCAGCATCTCCAACAGGGGTCGTTTTCTCCCTCCACAGAGCCAGCTCAGACCAGCCAGGCCTACCGTGGCTGCATTTTTCCATAGCATGCCTGGTCGCCAGGCTCCAATAACATCAACGCTTCCCTCTGTCAGCCCAGCCCACAAGTGACATTAACTTGCTACTATTGCCAATAACAGGATTGGCTCACCACCTCCTGTTTGACTTCTCAGTAATTCCATTACCTGTGTAACCAATTCCTGCATTCAACTTCTCTAACTACTCAGAGAGACTTCTGTGTTCCTGCTAGGGTCTGACACATCTCTTCCAAATCTGTTCAAGCTCACATGGAAAAGCTGGCAAGTATCTGCCCCAGTTACTACAAAGTGCTCCCATCCCTCCCAGGAGTGTATCAGCCTGTCTATGGAAGCCAAGTTCACAAAATTAAATCCGTCCCCTAAATTGCACGCACATATGGTTGCATGTGCTGTATCCTGTTTTGTTTTTTAACTGTAATCTTCAAAAGCAAGACTTACAAAAACCTACCCCTAGCAGGCCACCATGTTTAATGATTCCGGTTGTGCTCTACAGACTCCCCCGGCCAGGGCCGCTGTGACAGACTGCTCCAACCCCGCCCTCTGTCTCCCAGCCTGCTGCTCTGCCCAGGGCTGATCTGGCTCACCCAGAGGGATGCCTTTTTCTGACTGGTCTTGGCAGAAGAGTGGCGAGACACATTTTGCAATGGATCTGTCAAGAAGTTTTTCTTTCTAATTTGCACAAGTAATTTGTGCTAGAGTTGGCCCTCCACCTGTGTACCCATTTTCCGATTCAGATATACATAGCACTCTGGAGCTGAGGTCATCTAATTGCACAGACTTGTAATGGGGAGCACAAGGGGTCCCAACATCTTACGCTAGCAGAGTTCCTCAATCCTCTAAGTCCACAGCAAGTTTTACCTTCCAGATCACCACGCGTTATAATTATGGGTCCATCTGCCATGCCCATAGATTGTTAGCTCCGCAAGGGCAAGGACTTTCAGCCCTGTATCTGCAAAGCTTAACAAAGTGCCCTGCACACAGCAGTGCTCAGTATGCGTTTACCGGATGAAGACTGCATTCTACTTTACGGTTTACAAAGCACTTTCAGTGTTAGCAGCTTTAGTGCTCACAGAAATACTCCGAGGTAGTCTCCGTGATTTTGTGGATGAGGAAATCAGGACAGAGAAGGCAAGGCCACAGTCGCTGTTAGTAATGCAGGAAGTACTTAAACTTGGGTCTACATATCTCTAGACCACTGTTCTGTTACACCTATCCAAGGATGACTCCTGGTCTTCCTTTATACTAACTCTGCACAGGACTCTGAACAAATTAGGGAAAAGCGCCCCCTCTGGGTGAATTACAAAAATTTCTTTCCAGAAGACTCTTTCCCGGCCAGGTGATTCTGTGTGAAGCACATCCCGCCCCATCACACATGGGCGTACGTACAACGCAATTTGTTATAACCCATCTAAGAAAATGAGGTTCAGGGGTTCCTTTTGATTTTGCCTATAAATTACACAGGGCTTCTTTTATTAACTCGACTACATATTTATACTGTAAAAATGCTTTTCTTGGCTTTGTTTTTAACCTTTTATAACATATTTAAACTCAAAGCATTACTGAGGGGAGCTTCTGATGGCAGCAATATTTCTACCCACATCCCAATAAAATAGCTATTTTATGTTAGCTACTTTCTTATCCTGTCACAATCATCTTCAAATGCTTATAGCCCCGTGCAAGACAACTTTGATTGGTTTTACAACCTCCTTCCCCTAAGTCTTCCCTCCCTCTCACTTGAAAAGGTAGATTTCCCTGCTTTGCCTCTGTTATTTTTTAACGAGTTGATCCAGAGCTCTAACGAGATGTGAGTACATGGGCCTTTATCAGCTGTCAATTTTCCGTAATTTTTCTTATGATATCTTTAATTCTTGTGTTTTCAAACAGAGAATATACCAGACTCGACCATGGAGAAAGCAAATGTTATCCATAAACTACACATTATGCCACACCAGGCCTGCACTGCTCCTGTTCCAGGATCATGTAGCAGATGTCAGAAAATGCCTTTCCAGACTCATGAAAATGATGGTGGCTCTCCTGATATTAAACCAACCAAGAAAATAAAAAAAAAAAAAAACACAACTCTGAAAATTTCTTTGGTCTTCCCCTGAACTTCAAAAAAGAACCACATTATTCCCCGTCTTTTTTTTTCCCTCTCCTTTACAATATCAATTGGGGTTCCTTTCCTTACATGTTTTTAGGGAACTGTTAGAGACACTTCTGGGATTTATAAAATAATTTCCTTCATATTAATGCAAAAATTCTGTTACTTCCCAACTCAACAGAAACAAAAGTTATGACTCTAATTTTATTTTTCTCTCTTCTCTTTCTAATCTTTACCTCATGTTCCTTTTATCTTACCTTTTCAATTTCTAACCCTCAAGATCAATCTTTTTCCTCTATTTCTCCATACCACCCTGTAACCCTTTCACAAAACAGGAATTCAGTAATTTCAAACAGGGTCATGAGCACGCACAGCTCTCTCTTCTGTCTACCTTCTGTCACTGACGCGTGGTGAACACTGCTCTCCCCTTCCCAGTTTAGAATGGTCTTTAAACATTATACATTACTAACACCTTTTCCACTGAATGATACAACCTGGACATTGTTCTGGTAAGATTCGGTTTTTTTCCAGTTTGAGATATAACTGACATATATCGTTGTATGAGTTTCAGCTGTACAGCATAAAAGTTTGACTTATACATATTGTAAAATGATTACCACAATAAGTTTAGCTAACATTCATCATCTCATACACATACAATAAAAAGGAACGGGAGGGGAAAAAAAAGCAAAAAATTTTCTCCATGCAATAAGAACTCATAGGACTCACTCTCTCTATACATACACCACCCAGCGGTGGTAACTAGACTCATCGTGCTGTCTGTCCATTACATCCCTGGGACTTACTTGAGATTTGTGTTTGTTTGTTTGTTTGTTTGTTTGTTTTTTAATCACTGTGGTCATCAATAGAGGCATGGGTAAAGAAAGATAAGCTAGTAGTTGGGGACCAATTTGGAAGTAATTGCACTAGTCCACAGAAAATATCATCAGGGGCTGATTAATGCAGGAGCAGAAGCAACATAGAGAACATGGAGTCAAGAGACCCTACATGGCAACACTGACCAGACTCTGTCTAGCATGTGTGCGTTGAGGGAAAACACAGAGAATGACTTGTGAGTTGGACTTCAGTAGCTGGGCAATGTTGTCCTTTATGAGACAAGATGACAAGAGGAAGGGCAAGTTGCTTGTTTGGTTTTTTTTAAGATTTAATTATTTATTTGAGGGAGAGGGAGAGAAGCAGAGAGCAAGACAGAAGAAAAAGCAGGCTCCTCACTGAGAAGGGAGCCCGATGTGGGACTCGATCCCAAGATGCTGGGACCATGACCTGAGTTAAAGGCAGATGCTTAACCGACTAAGTACCCAGGTGCCCCGGAAAGGCAAGTTTTGATGAAAACATGATTCACTCAGTTTTGGTAAATATTCTTCATCAGGAAAACAATGCTTTGCTTCTGTTTTCATTCTATTTGAAGCTGACATGTAGTATTTTTTAGATACTACATGTTAGTAATGCAGGAATACATTTTTAGTGAGTATGGGGAAACGGATTAATGCTTAGTAGTTAATTTTCTGTTTTTGCTTTTGATATCTCCAGAGACAACCAAAGGGGGATGACTGATAAACAGAAATGCAAGCCTGGAACTCTCAAGAAAGATTCTGGACTAGAAAGATATTTTAATGTATTTTATTCATACAGAACATTTTTTAAAATTATATATACTCTCTGTGCCACTTTATGGCTATTATCCTCCAACTCTAAATCCAATTCTGTACTGTGTTTTGTGACGCTGGGACAAAGATTCTGCAAAATACATTTCCCAGACTCCTCTGACAGCTGGCTTCCTGTTAAGTCTTGCACCAGAGACAGACTGGAAGGCAGATCAAGCAGACAAACAACTTTCTCCTTCGCTTTGCTCAGTGTTCCTGTCAGGGCACTTAGTCCCAGCGGCAACACCTGGTTCCCACCGCACGTACTGTTGGCACCCATAACCAACCTCTCTCACGCCATCAGAGTTACTAGCCACAACCTGGTCATAACCACTCCTCAGAAGCCTGAGCCCCAGCTTTTCAGGTCCCCTACTCTGAGTTCTAGCTTTCGACAATCCCAACCTCGTCCCTGTCTTTTCCCCAAGACCAGGATTGGTAGCAGGCTCTTTGGTAATTATCTCCATGTTAGTTCAGTGCCCCCTTTCGTTTTTTCTATCCTCCAACACCTGTGGAAACAATTCCCTATATTAAATTCTGTCTGTTGAAATCTTTAGTATGGTCTCTATTTGCTGACCGGACAGTGGCTAATATACTTTGGGTATATAAAAATGATAATAAACTTTCCTTCCTTCCAGGAGCTCACAAACCAGTTAGGAGATGAAAACAACCAATAAATACAGTAGATTATTTTCAAGATGGGGAACAGCCACCTTTCTTTCCTCTTCATCCCAAAGTTAGGAGGTATAAAACTTATAACGGATGAAATAGGGCAGAGAAAACCACAGCCTGAAATACACATAGAGAGGGCTGGGGATAGGATGGAGACAGTCTGCCCAGCAGAGCCCCAGAAGGGCTAGAAACTAGAAACACTGATTACCATTGGAGGCAATACTGAGGGACCAGGCTGAACTGAATGTGCAGAGACTGGCTTCCTCTCCATCCCCACCCCCTCAAGTAGAGTGCTCAGCAGCCAGTCAACCCCCACCCCCCGCCTCCAGGAATATAAAAATGATTTATCTCCAACAAAATAAGATTAACCACCTGGGGTGAACCAGAATAGCCAGGGGCAGTGTTGTTGCCCAACAACAAATTCTTCCAGAATTTAGGGAACCCAGCTTAACAACAGGGTCCCTAGGATGAAGCCTGTCGGTGAAAAGGCCTCACTCACATCCACTGAAATCTAGTTTTTTATTGCATAAGTCTTCATTTAAAAAAAAACAGAAAACAGTCACACGTTCAGAATCAAAAATCAAATAATATATAAAAAGAATACAGTTTAAATACTCTCACTTTTCCCCACCCACCCCCGTCTCACCTACTCCACCCCAAAGATAACCTCTCTGATTAGTTTCTTGGCTATCCTTCTAGAATTTTCACACAAATACAAGAAAATATATTTGTATATCCCATTTCTCAATAAAATTAGTTCACGATACATACTAGTCAGTTATTATTTTTTCAGTATTAGCTATTCCAGTAAGTATGCGGTGGTGTTTCATTCTGGTAGTAAGTTGCGCTTCTCTCATGTCTAAGGATGTCGAGCATCGGACTTCTGGCCAACTGTATCAGTCTCTTACGGCAGCCGTTGTGCGTTACCACAAACTCAGGAAGGTAAAACAACAGAATTTTATTCTCTCTTAGTTCTCGAGGCCAGAGGTCCAAAATCAGTATCACTGAGCCAAAATTAAGGTCAGCAGGGCTGTGCTCCCTTGGGAGGCTCTAGCGGAGAATCCTTGCCTTGCCTTTTCCAGCTTCTGCAGCTGCACTGCTCACATTCCTGGCTCCTGGCCCTTCCTCCACCTTCAAAGCACGTGGGTAGTAGCTCCTGACTCTGTTTCCTTCTGCTTCCATCACATGTGAACGAACAAAGCAGAACTTCATGACACTTTTATGACATAGCCTTAGAAGTCACATAGTATCACTTCCACAATATTCTGCTGGTCAAGGCCATCAAAAAGGCCCTCCCCGAAGAAGACATATAGGTGCCCAACAGGTCCATGAAAAAGTGCTCACCACCACCAATCATCAGGGAAATGCAAATCAAAACCACGGAGAGATATCAATTCACACCTGCTAGAATGGCCATTATCAAAAAAAGATAACAAGTCCTCAAGCATGTGGAGAAGAGGGAACACTTGTACACTGCCGTGGGAACGTAAATTGGTACAGCCACCATGGACAACGGTATGGAAGTTCCTCAAAAAACTGGAAACAGAACTACTGTATGATCCAGCAATCCCACTTCTGGGTATAGATCCAAAAGAAATGAAATCAGAATCTTGAAGAGATATCTGCACTCCCATGTTTATTGCTGCATTATTCACAATACTCAAGATATGGAAACAACCCAAGTGTCTGTTAACAGATGAATGGAGAAGAGATTACACACACACACACACACACACACACACACACACACGAATTTTATTCAGCATGAGAATGAAATCTTGCCATTTGCAACAACATGTTGGACTTTGAGGGCATTATGCTAAGTGAAATAAGTAAGACAGAGAAAGACAGAAAAACAAAATACAGTATGTTCTCACTTATATGTAGAATCTAAGTTGCCAGGGGACCAGGAGTGGAGATATGGGGAGATGCTGGTCAAAGCATACAAACTTTCAGTCATAAGACGAGTATGTTCTGGGGATCTACTGCACAGCATAGTGACTAATCAGCTGATACTTCGTTATATACTAGAAAGTTGCTAAGAGAATAGATTTTAAGTGTTCTCACTACAAAAAAAAAAAAGGAATTATGTGAGATGAGGGAGGCGCTAGCAACTCCTATTGCAATATATACATGTATCAAATCACCACACTGTGCACCTTAAACTTACCCAGTGCCATAGGCTTTGCTCAGTAAAACTGGAAAAGAGAAAAAAGTCTTATATATACCCTAAGACCTAGGAATTCACTCCCAGGTATATACCCGAAAGAAATGCAGACATATGTCCCAAAAGGCATGCCAAAGAAGGCTCACTGCTGCATTATTTGTGACAGCCCAACTATTTAACCATAGAAAAGGCACGTGTCTGTATCACGACAGATGTAGCCAATCAAACACAAAAGCAAAAAATGAGTCCAACGCAACCATACGCCTCCACGAGAGTGAATCTCACAAACACACACACTGTACAACTGCATTTCTATAAAGTTCAAAAACAGGGAGATCTAAATTACAGCGTTAAGAGTATTTTACCGTGTCCCATGTGCAAGGTGCCATGACTGTGAACCTGAATAAACTACGGTGTTAGAAATTAGGAGAGAGTTTACCTTTGCAGAGAAAAGCCGGTATTGACTACAGGGAGCTCTGGGGAGGCCTCTGGGCTGCTGATGATGTTATTTCTCGGTCTTCATTATGGCTACAAAGATGTAGTTGCTCGGGGGTGATTTACTGAGTTTACTGTGTACTTTTTTACATGTAGACCAACAAGCAAACATTTGATAAGCACCTAATGTGCGCATATAAGATTGTGTTGGGCACTTTTACCTACTCTGTTGGCATCACCCCACCGGAAGGAGCCCACGCTTACTAACTGGCTCAAAGGACAGGACAGCCAAGGAGCACGGTCAGGCTCTGCAGTCCCATTCGGAGAGAGGCAAGTGGAGCCCAGGCAGGCTTAGGCCCAGAGGTTCCATCACTTGATTGGCAGAATCCACGTTAGTACGTCCCAGTTCAGGACAACTCTTCTGTGCCACATTTAAATTTCCAAAGATAGGGCACCTGGGTGGCTCAGTCATTAAGCGTCTGCCTTCGGCTCAGGTCGTGATCCCAGGGTTCTGAGATCGAGCCCCGCATCAGGACCCCCACTCAGCGGGGAGCCTGCTTCTCCCTCTTCCACTCCACCTGCTGGTGTTCCCTCTCTTGCTGTGTCTCTCTCTGTCCAATATAAATAAAATCTTTTAAAAAATAATAAATAAATAAATAAATAAATAAATAAATAAATAAATAAATAAATTTCCAAAGATAACTGCACGGCTCAGGGCAAGGAGACCCCTCCCCCAAAGCTTGAGTGACTCTTGTTGACTCGGGTATCTGACTGCCATCTGGAAGCGGGCGCAGGGAGAGCTTACTGCAGCCCCATGACGCGTGGGTGCGTGAGAGTCAGAGCCAAGTCTGAACTTGTAGAGAACAGTTCTTTGGCTACACACCCACCAGGTTCCTCATTTTCTCAGCTATAAAGCTGGAAGAATGGTCACACACCTATTAGTATTTGAAAAGGACTTATTTGCATAATTAAATTTTAAGGACATCAGTGTGCGACAATCTTGCCTCTATCCAGATGGAAATTTCAGTTATAAACGTAAAGAAATAAAAACATTTTGACTTGGGGGGGAGGGCGAGCCCTTCAAACTTCAGGGAGACAGATATCTACTTCTTGATAGGAAAACGGCAAGTTTCTAGAAGGTTATGACTTGAGGAAATGCTAAGTAAAATATGCCAGGCACAGAAAGACAACTACTACCTAATTCCACTCACATGAAGTACCTAAAATAGTCAAATCCATAGAACCGAAGACTGGAATGGTGGTCACCAGGGCGTGAGGGGAGGAGGACACGAGGAGTTGTTAATCAAAGGGCATATAGTTTCAGTCAAGCAAAATGAATAAGCTCCAGAGATCTGTACCCACACAGGAACTATACTGCACACTTGAAAATTTAAGGGTAAATTTCATGTTAAGTGTTCTTTTCATAATAAAATAAATTTTTTTAAAAAAGAAAGTAGTGAAATAGGAGACACTCTCTTGACCATCTTTAGAAAATATATTATATATATATATATATTATATATATATATAATATATATATAAAATATATATTAAGGTCACTGCAGCAGACCTTTCTGCTGTGGGTACAGTGACTTTAACATATTATCTGGAGATATTAAGATAACCACGAAAAGAGCTAAATACAGAATCAGTTTAAAAGAATTAAAAGAGACTAACCCTGGAAGTTGGAACTGGGGCTGGTCAACAGCAGGACGAGGACCATAATTTTTACCTCATGCCTTCTGTAATATTTTTTAACCAAGCGCATGTATCAGTTTGATAAATTCTTTTAATATTGCATTTAGAGGGGCACCCTATGGGCTCAGTCGGTAGAGCCTGCAACTCTTGACCTCGGGGGCTGTGAGTTTCAGCCCCATGTTGGGTGTAGAAATCACTTAAAAAAAATAAAAAATCTTTTTAAAAAATTGTATTTAAAAAAAATACATATGTAGTTAAAATACTAGCCGTTTTCTGACCTTTACAAGCGGCCACTTCTGGTCTCCCATCACCCAGAGCTTAGAATGCAGCTTCTTCACTGGTTTCTGTAAAAAAAGGGGGGGAAATTTTTCAAATTTTGAAAAATGTTTTAAAAATCACCCAAATTTGGTGATTATTTGAAATCTTTATAGAGAATTTTTTAGGACCATGGAAAAGGATATCACAAAAAATCAATTGTTACAATGAAGTTTTCCGAAATATAGTTTTTTAAAAATGTATCAAACTATTACATGAATTTGATTTTTAAAGTTCAAACACTACAGGCTTGTGGTAAAAAGCAACTGCATTGCCCCACCTGCTTTCCATGCCCAGTCCATTCTGGAGGGCCAACCTCTTTTCATTCTTTTCAACTAATTCTGTACTTAGTTCTTTTGGTGGTTTTTACTTGAAAATCCTCCATTTGAAATTTCTGTCCTCCTTCCAAGTCTCCTCTCTCTGTCTTCTCAATTTTACCTGTCTCCCTCCCCCGTGAGGAACCCGCGCAGAGACTTCTCTGGGTCTTTGAGTCCTGGATCCACTGCACTGCCTTCTCAGTCCTGGGGGCTCAGCTGCGGTCCTGAGCAAGCTTACCAAAGCTACCCCTCTTCAAAGGTTTGGATCTCCCCACTAGGAATTGGATACCTGCTGCTCACAAAGGAAAGTTTCTCCTTATTTTACACAAATTAGTAAAATATATAGTATAATCAATCATGGAAGAAGTCAATGCTTAAAAAAAAAAAAACTTCCAACAAGAATGGTTAACTCTAAGGAAATCAAGAAAACACTTTCCAGAAGGAAAAAATAGTTTGGTAAGCGGGGAAGGCTTTTCAGATAGATGGAAAGGACTGGAAATGGTAAAATCACACAGTGTCTTAGGGGAACCTGTATTTTTGCAGTATAAAGTTCAAGAGGAGAAAATGTGAGAAATGAGCCTAAAAAAGTTAATAAGAGTCAGATGGTCCTTACATGTGAGACGAAGGAGCTGGACTCGAGCCCACAGTCCAGGAGTTGAAAATGTAAATGCCTATAAATGCCAAACAGATCGTGTAAATGAGCAAAATGAAATCATGTAAATGAGAAAAAAGACAGGAAGCATACAATCCTGTGGGAAACTAGGGAAACCGTGCCCTTCCAAATGGAACTGTTTGATTATTTTTACACATAATATAAGGCCAGTGTTGCTGGAGCTTCCAGTGTTTTCATAATAGCAGAATATCCAGATTTTTCTGTCAAATTCTCCAATTTTTAAATGTTGGCAACTATTACATTTTTTTCAGGCTCACAGTATGTGGTCAAAAAATACTTTATATATATGCTTCAAAGCTGGTTTCAGCCAACAGACCACAAGTTTCCACCTCTTTTAGAAGCAATAGAAAACCACCATTGTAAAACTTTAAAACAGGGTGGAGCCATAGTCAGATTCACAGCTTTAAAGATGACCCTGGTGGCAGAATGTGGAATGGACTGATTAGGAGAGTGAGAAACTGAAACTGAACATACAAAGTTCGAAGGCTCTTGCAATGATCACTGATACATGTCCTGAGAGCTTAGGCACCATGTTGACATAATCATTGTCATTTTTCAGTGCAAGCAGTGAAATAGTCCTGAGCGTTTCCATGAGAATTAGACCCCAAACGATCACTGAGAACTTGATTCCTGTAAATCTTGGGGGTTACACTTTCAGAGTTCGGAATGGATTTATTTCTTCATTACTTCCCAGGACTTCTTTTTTTTCCCCCTCATAAAGGTACTTGCCAATAGTAATAAAAGAAAAGATTGTACATCTGGCTTTAGAAAGACAGCCTGTTGAACCTCTACCCTCTGCTTCTGTATTATATCAATCGCAGAAGCAAACATATTTTCTGCAAACGGTTCCCATGTGCCCACATCTCTGAATGTAAAATAAACAGTGCAGGCCGTGAAAACAGAGTGTTTTAAACAGAGCATTCCAGCTGGGAAAACTGTCTAAACATCATCTTTATTTTTATAGTCATTTAAAGATGTCCTTAATCTATTAAATTAACTTTTAAAAAGGAGAAAATGGGGAAGAGGGAGGAGTAAAGGAAAAGGAGAGAAAGAGGTTATTCATCTGTTTTTCGGTGACACCTAATATTTCCATTTCTTTATGCTTAGATGTCAATATATATATTATTTCCAGCACAAAATTATTATATTAAGGCAAAGATACAAAGTTTTTAGCCACTTTCAGTATACTTTAAAGATTTTTTTTTTTAAAGATTTTATTTCTTTATTTGAGAGAGAGACTGAGCAAGAGAAAGCACAAGCTGGGGGAGCAGCAGGCAGAGGGACAGGGAGAAGCAGGCTGCCTACTGAGCAGGGAGCCCGATGCGGGACTCGATCCTAGGACCCTAGGATCATGACCTGAGCCAGAGGCAGACGCTCAACCAATTACGCCACCCAGGTGCCCTTTAAGATTTTTTTTTTAATCAAATCTGTTCAAGGCAGATTAAATGCTTTGTCTCATCTTCTAACCAATTTATTTAATCAGTGAGAACCAAAGTTCCCTAGTTCGGCCGACGGAACCTTTCAGGCGTTGGCCAAGCTTTAGCCCCATCCCATGTCATGAGTTCACGGAGTATGCCCCGGCGTCAAGTCCATCCCACTGGTCGCCAGAATAAAAGGAGAGGAGATACTCCATCAGTATCACATTGCATGCCAGGCAGGCTTTGAAGATAGTCTAGGCTTTAGTGACATTATCAACCATTTGGACCCTAAGCAGCACGTGAAGAAGTCAAGGGTTCACATGCAGGAAGGGTGCTCTGGCCTGCTTTCCCACCAAGTCCTGGGTTCTGTTCCCACATTTTTCTAAGCTGTTTTATGTTTCATAAAGATATGTATGGATAGAACCCTGGCATCAGAGACCCTACTCTCGTTACTGTAAAATTCCCTTTCTCCGTGGAGATAAAAATCAACACTCCCACCCACTTGTTCCTGCTTCTATCCGTGGAGTTTCAGTTTAAAGAGAGGTTAGTTCCCATCTCCGAGATCAGAATAGAGAGAAAGTGAAATTCCTGTGAATCTTTCTGGAGTTGTGACAAAGGGAGATGTGTTCCAGATATCCTGAGTTGAAAACTGGAGTGCATTTTCTCATAGAAACAATCATCAGCTTCCCAGGCCAGTTCATCAAATCCTACTTAATCTATCATGTTCTCAGAATATTCCAGAAATCTCTATGTAACCCATCTGCTCTGTTCCCATTCTTACCCAGCTTATTTTTCTTTTTTAACTGATTAGCATGAATATAACCCTGCTTTGCCAAATTCTCCAAGCTTCTCCACTCAAATTTACAAAGTTCCATTTGTGCAACCCGCCAGATATTAAAAACCTATGTAGGCTCAGTTGATGACTTTTGCAGTTCCAGTCACGCCTGCCCCACCTCAGGCCAGTGACAGAGTGTAGGTACGTTCCACAGTTCTTTCTTTTCCTTCTATCCTTCAGCTGTCATGGAAAATGCAGGAAAGTTTGAGGCTTATTATTTTAGATGGTAGCCTTCCAGAGACCAGGCCCATTTATATACGTAAATTTTATAGGTGGTATCAATTTATTAATGGGGAAAAGAACAGATTACTGGATGGAGATGAGAAAATCATTCACTGTATGGCGAAAAAACAAATCATTTTTCCAGACTTATGATTCCACTCCATCATGTCACTGGAGAGAAGAGGGAAAAATAGGGAGAGAGGTGCACCAGAGCCTTGAAATGTACAGACTAGACAATTTCAACATAGCTTATCAAAGTCTCCGAATGGACAGGTGACCTTCTGGTATATAATCCACACCTGGCACACAGGAAGAAGGATGCATGATCTACAAGAATCAGCTTGGCTCCCATTAGCGTCCTCAACTCAGCACCAGTGAAACTCATCAGGCTCCTTAAAGCTGACGCCCCAGGTGAGGACCTCTTATCCTCCAACTCTGATCTCCTGCAAGTAAGACCCCACCTCTTCCAGCCCAGGTGTCCTCCACTGGTCTCCTCAGGGATACAGATGAGGCTATTTCATTATTCCTCAAGTTTCTTGCTAACTATAGAACTTACACAGTATAAATTCCGTGTCTAGCTTCTCTCAGGTCCTCTCTTTTGACTCTCAAAACCCCACTTGGGGGAAGGAAAAATCGTTAGGGGCACCTAGGTGGTTCAGACGGCTAAGTGTCTGCCTTTGGCTGGGATCGAGTCCTGCATTGGGCTCCCTGCTGAGCAGGGTGTCTGCTTCTCTCCCTCTCCCTCTGTGCGCGCGCACTCTCTCTCTAGTTCTCCCTCTCTCTAATACATAAATAAGATCTTTAAAAAAAAAAAAACAAGAAAAAAAATTGAAACCCTAAGATTTAGTTATTTCTTGCTCTCGTCTCAAGGCAATGAGGATGACTTGGAGTAACATATCAATATAGCGTAAGGAAGTGGGAAGCGAAAAACACAAAGATTATTGTTTCTAGATATTAAATGATTGCACATCAGTCATCCAGCACTATCCTTAAATAATCATAGAGAAAAGAGCCAGAGCACCCCTCATTAAAAAAAAAAAAAAAAAGCTGGGAAAATCTCTGGTCCAACTAAATTCTCCCATCCCTGATCAAGCACTGGTCAGGAAAGCGTAGTGCTATGAGAACCCAAGCCCATGGAAGGGAAAGCCTTACCAAAACCATTTATTTGGGTAAAGGAATCGTCAACAGTTCTCAAAAGAAGGTGGAACGACTTTTCAAATCAAGTAAAAGTGTTTACTACACGGGGGACTATTTTGTAAATTAATGCAGAAATTATTCTAAAAGTGTTAAACAAATGATTAAAGCAGATACTTAAATATGTCTTCCACAACCGGAGAGAACAAAAATCTACCCAAAACACATGACGTATATATCCCTTCTGTGCTATGTAAGTAAGATCATTCCTGAGGAAGTTTCCCAAGAATGATTCTAGCTCTCGTGCCCCCGACAGCGCCGCAGCTCTGTCCCCTCGCTTCAACAGTGGACAAAAGTGACTCAGCGACACCCCCTCTTCCAGTTGCCACCTCTTCCAGCCTCAACCTCCAGGACCACCTTCTCTGCCATCCTCTGCCCCCCCGGAGGAGGCACTTTTTGGAGCTTAGTTAGCTCCTCACCGCCGATCAACCACGAGCTCTCCACTTTGGCAGAAGTATTCCTCTGGTGGATGCCACCGTCTACATGCACCTGCGGGCCCCCACACTTACCTCTCTCCGGGCTTCTATTTGCACGAGACTGTGAGGCTCCGGAGGGCGTGGGCCGCTTCTGCGAGTCAGCAAACAAGTTCGAGGGCGCCAGCTTCTCTTGAAAATGCCAACCCAGCGCAGCACCGGCTGCGGCCTCTCCCAGCAAGTGGAGAAGCCGTCCCAAGATGAGTGGGGTAAAGCCCCGAACTCCACGGAACCTGCCCGAGTGCGGTCGAAGAACCCGAGGCCGGCCCTTCCGCTCTGCGTGCCCGGCTCTGTCTGCGCAGACGCGCATCTCGGCGGCTGCCCGAAGAACCACTTCCTGGGCGAGGACGTGAAACTCATCAGGAAGGTGGCGACCACCTGACTCTCCTCCACCGGCTGGCCGGCATCTAGGCTGGGCTGGGCGGGTAACTCTTCCTCTTGGAAAGCCTCTGGCGCCCAGCGGCCTCTGAGGGGCATCCGCCTGGTGCCAGGGCTCGTACCTGAGCCCCTCCCTGCAGCCACTAGCATTCTAACCACCCTGGAGCTCTCTCCCAAGCAATGCAGAAACAAGGCTTTTAGAAGAAAATTTTTAAAGAGGCTTGCAAACTATATTCAACAAGAAATTTCTCTCTACACACTATATAATCCAAATACAACGATTCCAGCAAGTTTAGTGACCCTATGACCACATTTAGACTGTTTGTTGCCCACAGTCAGAGGAGGTCCCAGACTTAAAGAGAATCAATCCACCTATGTCTTAAAATCCCTTAAAATGCAGATCAGCTTCACAAATAACCAGAGAGGCCTTGGTCACCCTGGAATTCGAAGGATACTTGGAACTGAACTTATTTCCTGGTAGAGATTCCATCCACACCCCCACGCACAGAATACAGGAGAAGATGGCATTCTGGAACTCTATGGTATTATACTGAAATGCCTGAAGCCAAAAGAACCAGCTGATTTTCTTCTTAATAAAGAAAGCCAAAAGAACGTTCTCTATTGTCCATTAAACTGGACAATGTATCTGCTCTAGGAGTCTCTATATGTTCATGATTCTACTAATATCTTTACTGGTAAAACTAGCATTTAATTTGCATGATTAGCAACCAATAAACAATGAATTATTCTTCGGAATGATTCAAGGTGTTCCTACCAGCCCCTGAACAAACAAGAAAATAAGATCAAGAACTTGCAGCATTAGTGATATGTAAAAAAGGAATTTGAGGATAGGCTTAACACAAGATTCATAAGAAAACGCAGCTCTAGTAAGACTTGACAGGATTTGCATAGCTCTGTGAGTATTCACCACGGTAGTGCTGCTAAGACTTTAGGTCTTGTTCTGTAGGCAACATAAAAGGTGTAGTAAATTGCAAAAATGTCCTCACATGTTTTTCCTCTAACCAAAAGATAGAGTGTGTATCTTCACTCTTGAATCTGGGTAAGTTCTATGATTTGCTTTGGCCAATGTGATGCAAGCAAAAGCTTCAAAAGTACTTTCACTTTGGAGTTTGTCACCTGCTGCTCTTAGAACTTTGCCACCATGAGAACAAACCTGTACTATTTTGCCAGAGGATAAGAGACCTGTGCCCCAGTCACCTCAGATAGACAGTCAACTCACCAAGTGACTGGAGACACATGATTGAACCCAGCCAAGATCAGCAGAAGAACCACCTGGTTGAGCCCAGCCCAAAACACCAACAATGGAATCAATGAGCTAAATAAATGATTGTTTAAAGCCACAAAATCTAGTATTTGTTATGCATCCAATGCTATCTGATACAAAAGAGGTATTGATATACTCTATTTATATTCTAATCGAGAGGTCTTAGGGATCCTTTGTGAAGGGCTATTTTGGGGCATTTGTAGGAATTAAAGGGCCACCTATGGGAGGATCATGGGGTAACTGTGGTTTGGTAGGCAAGGCTAGGTATCAGTCTTCATTCACTCCTTAGGCAGCATACCGTTATACAGTGAACCTACAGATTTGTAAGAAGTCCTACGCTTATGCCACCAGGATATGGCTTGAGTTTAAGGACCATGCTCAAAATAATGTACATATGTTATTTTTATTTCCCTATATCCATTCATTTTTCAAACTGTACCTCTCTCCTACGTTCCATGTGTATCTATAGTGTCTTTCAACAAGGAGCACACTCCTTGCGCCACAAAGGAAGTTATAGGACTCAAGCTGAACAGTCCAAAAACCTGATCCCTCAATGACAATGATGGCCCAGGAATACGGCCAAAAAGGGGCAATAAATTTCTCTCCTGTAGATTAGAGAGGAGAGATCATTTCCTCCTAATGAGAGAGTAAGCTGTAGAAACCACACAAAGCCCCTCCTTGCTAGACATGAGCTTTTCCACCACAAGGAGAACGCCTATTAGAGAAGGAAGTTAACACAAAGAAAAACAAAGCAAATAAATGGAGAAAGATCCCTAAGAGCAAAATTTGAGAAGTTGAATCCAATTCTGAGACCAGGAAAAATTATTATACCAACTCAACTTGGATTCTGTCCTTTGCATGGAAGTGTTCAGACTATTATACTCGAGGTAAGATAAATGTGGTCCTTACTACTACTAGTATGGGTGTCTGGAGACGGAGTCGTGAGGTCCCCATGATTACCTGCTTAGAAAATGGTGTTTGGAAAGTAGTATAAATGCCTGTGGAAATAAAGTAACGATTTTCTGAGTGGTTGTTTTCATCTCCTTAATGAGAAACTTTAAACTCTTAAAGCATTCCTCTCTTCATTATTCTCTGGCAGCCTTTTTCAATCAGAGTTCTACAAGAGAATAAAGTCCAAAGATCCTACAGAAAATGATTGGAATAATGATTTTCTAATTCAGTTACCTGAAAGATGGTACATAGCTAGTACAATTCTAGATAGAGCAGAGGAGCTAATTAACCACATACAAAAATTCTCTCGCAAAAACTCCTGCAAAAAAAAAAAAAAAAAAAAAAAAAGCTATAGAGTCTTCATCACATCTGATATGGTTTGACTATTGTATTTAATGGTCAACCAGTATACTTCCAGATCCTAAAATGAACTTGCTTTTTCACATTTTAATATATCTTACATTTGATACAATAAGCATTCTGGTTGTATTTTCTTTCTAAATAATATGTGTAAAATAGCAGTGTATCTTATAATCCATGGCCTCTTGGGTTTACTGAAAAATTTCATAACTGCGTATCTCGTCACTTTTTTTTTTAAAGATTTTATTTCTTTAGGGGCGCCTGGGTGGCTCAGTCGTTAAGCGTCTGCCTTTGGCTCACGGCGTGATCCTGGCATTCTGGGATCGAGCCCCGCATCGGGCTCCTCTGCTGGGAGCCTGCTTCTCCTCTCCCACTCCCCCTGTTTGTGTTCCCTCTCTCACTGGCTGTCTCTCTCTCTCTCAAATAAATAAATAAAATCTTTTAAAAAAATGTTAAAAAAAATATTTTATTTCTCTATTAGAGCAACACAGAGAGAGAGAGAGAGAGAGAGAGAGAGAGCATGAGTGGGGGGAGGGGCAGAGGTAGAGGGAGACGCAGGCTTCCCAGAGCCAGATGTGGGGTTTGATCCCAGGACCCCAGGATCCCAGGATCATGACCCAAGCTGAAGGCAGATGCTTAACCAACTGAGCCACCCAGGCATCCCTGGTCACTCTTGAATGTTATCTTAAAGAGAGACTTTTTAAAATCATAGTTCTTTTATTTACCATTCTTTCCTCACAACCCACTCATCCCCAACACACACATAATCCACAGTACCGTAACACCATATGGCTATATTAAATGTTGTAATGTGAGTTTTCATAAGATTTTATAATGAACTTCTAAAGCTGCAACTAAATACTTGTGCTTCAACTATCAGGGTCTGGGCTGCCGGAAAAAACTCTTTATTGTCTTGCTAAAAGGAAAGTTCTATGACATTGACTCTGTTGGCATACAAAAGAATACAATTTTTCATTCTTTTCTTTATTTTTGAGTTCATTTTCTTTAAGCAGTGCATTAGTCTGCTAGGGCTTGCATAACAAAATGCCACAGACTGCGGGGCTTAAACAACAAACACTTATTTTCTCACAGCTCTGGAGGTGAGAAGTCTAAGATCAAGGTGCTGTCGGAGTTGATTTGGGGTGAGGCTTCTCATTCTGGCTTGTAGATGGCCACCTTCTCACTATGACCTCACATGGCCTCACCTCTGTGTGCACTAGGATCTCTTTCTGTCCTTATAAGGACACCAGTTCTATCAGATTAAGGCCGCACCATTCGGACCTCATTTACCCTTAATTACCTTCTTAAAGGCTCTATGTCCAAATACAGTCACATTGGCATATGAATTTGGGGACAATAGTCAGTCCATAACAGTAATTTTTAAATTTCAATAATAATTATTTGTAACAATATTTACTGATTATTTACCATGCGTCCTAATCTATCTAAGTGGTTTACACATGTTATCTCACGTGATATTCACAGCAAACTTCTAAGATAGGTATTCCCATTCAAGGGAATATGGGAGGCTTAGAAAAGTTAAGACCCAGGGTGCCTGGGTGGCCCAGTCAGTTAAGTGTCTGACTCTTGATTTCAGCTCAGGTCATGATCTCAGAGTCTTGAGATCAAGCCTGGTGTTGGGCTCCGTGCTGAGCACGGAAACTGCTTAAAGATTCTCTCTCTCCCTCTTCCTCTGCCGCTCCTTGCTCACATTCTCTCTCTCTCTCAAAAAAAGGGGGGAAAAAGTTGAGAGCCTTGCCCAAAGAGATGCAAATGGTAGGTGGTAGACTTGGTCCTACTCCAGGTCTGCCTGAGTCTAGAATTCGAGCTCTCACCTGTTATGCACACTGCTTCCGTTTTCAACTGCTTTCATATACATTGTCCAGACTGGAATACAAAGAGAACAACAACCTCCTGGAGTATGGAAACACGGAGATTTTAGTGTAAATGATTGTGTAGACAAGGAGAAACAACAGATCGTGCCGAAAGCTCTTGAAATCCTTGTTCGATTAAACCCAACCTCTTCAGTCTAGGATTCCAAGTCTTCCAAAATTCACTCCACCCTCCACTTCCAATCATATGGCTCATTACACTTCACTATCATCACCACCACCACTACCCACCCCAGAGAGGCCCTGCATTCCCATAGTAGACGCTCTTCCTCATCGCATGGATCCTCTCCCTTCTGTTTCCGCTGCCTGAAGTGCCTCTCCGTCCCTCTTCATGTGTGTCCAAACCCAACGTTGCCTTTTCCAGGAAGCCTGTCTGATCTTCTTTCTCCCTCACATGCCGCAGCATTTTAAACTTGTATTAGAGACAGACTCTTCCTTATCTGTTTTTTTCTTTTTATTTTTCCTCTACCTTTCTGGTTTGATTTTGGATTTCAGGAAGGGAGGAAATTAGCAATATGTGCTTTTGGAAGTCACTTAACCTTCTAAGTCTCAGCTTCCTCCTCTATAAAATGGAGATGATAATACCGCCAGCAAAATGTGACCTCGGGGGGAGGAGGGGGAGCTCAGATCAAGTGTGGCTATAGCAATGATGTGGCCATGGCGGGAGTGGCCACAGCTCGAGAGGATTATGCTAAATGAAGTCAGTCAGTCCAAGAAAGACAAGTACCGTAGGATCTCACTCATATGTGGATTTAAGAAACGAAACAAATTAACATGGGAGAAAAAAGAGAGAGGCAAACCAAGAGACAGACTCTTAACTGTAGAGAACAAATTGATGGTTACGACAGGGGAGGGGGGTTGGGGAAAATAGGTGATGGGGAGAAAGGAGTGCACTTGTCATGATGAGCATGGGGTGATGTATGGAAGTGCTGAATCACTATACTGTACACTTGAAACTAACATTACACTGTACGTTAACTAGACTGGAATTAAAATAAAATAAATAAAATAAAATAAAATAAAATAAAATAAAATAAAATAAAATAAAATAAAATACTGTGGCTATAAGACCCTTTGTTAAACCTCAGAAATAGTTAAGTCATTGCCTCATAGCTCCTCTCAGAAAGACCACAGGATTACTGAGATTCTTTAAAGCATTCCTCCCACAGCACCCTGTGTCTCAGCACAAGGTAGAAGGCTTTGGCGAGTGTGGCTTTTGTCAAAAGGAGCACATCCTAACTTGATACACAAGTTGTGCAGAAAAAAAAGGTAGTACATAGGAAGCCTACAAAGTCTTTGAAAGGTTGGGCTAAATGGGTCAAAAACAGTTCAAAATAAGAAGAGGCTTCTGAGCAGAAATCAAGCTGGGTGCACTCCTCAGATGCAAGCACACGTCATTTTTTGTGGGGAAAAAAGTGTGACTTAGAGGGTTGACCCAAAACCCAGAAGGCAGAACCAAGAGCCACAGAAAACTACTTTCCAGTAGCAGAAATGAACCCTAATAAAAGACTCCTGTTCCCAGAGTCGACAGAAATCGTGGCTTATGCCCAGCTTGGTTCTAAAATTGCTCCCTGCCTCCTTTCTCCGTGGTTATCCTATCCCTTTGCCATTATTAGATGCTGGATACATGAGTGTCAGACAACTTGTCTTTTTTTTTTTTTTTTTTCTAACATGGCTTTCCTTCTAAGGAACTACACCAAGGAATCCCAGCCACACTTTGCCTTAGCTCAGATTGCCATAACAAAACACCATAAACTAGGTGGCTTATCAACAATAGAAATTTACTTCTCCCAGTTCCAGAGTCTGGAAGCCTATGATGAGGATGCCAGCATGATCGGGTCCTGGTGAGGGCCCTCTTCTGGGTTTCAGACGACTGACTACTCATCATATCCTCCCATGGCAGAATGAGGGCAAGCTAGCTCTCTGGCCTCTTGTTACATAGGCACAAATCGAACTCGTGTGGGCTCCAGCCTCATGACTTAATTACCTCCCAAATGCCTCACCTCCAAACACCATCTATATTTCAACATAGCAATTTGGAGGGCACACGTTCAGTCCGTAGCACTTTTGAACCTAATCAAACAACGAAATACTAAAATCTGAGCCAATGCTGTAATAAGATGGGACTTTTGAGGGATGCCTGACTCCAAGTTCAAGACCTGACCAGGACGCTCCAGGAACGAAAATGTAGGCCATACAGTAAGTTCATGAAGAGATAATTCTAAAACTGATTTCTCCTGCCTTACTAATCTGTTGAGGCCTTCCTACAAAATGGTTGAACAGACCTGTGTTCTCCAAATCTCTCCATTTGACATTTCAGAATTACTCTTAAACATGATAGAAAATCCTGTTTTATTCTTTTGAAAAAGAGCAGAGGCAGCAATTTCTCAGATGTTAATATAAAGTTTCTGAGAAGACATTTCTATGACTATGTGGTATGTATGAAGCAATTTTTGATAAATGCACTCAGACAAATGTTTTAGAGAATGTCTCTCTTCATATAAAACTTCACAAGAGAAAAGGCTGGTGGAGGAGAAAGAAACATTCATGTAAAAAAATTCTATAAAGAACAGGAAAGATCTGGCTGTTGTCCACAGTCATTTTTCAGGTGGCAAGGAGGTCTGGAGACCATATGTTTTCTCAGGGTGAGGAGAGTGCTCATGGAAAGGGAAGCCTTAACACAATTGTACTCTGAGTGACAATCCAAACTAAAGCTACCCCTGATGGAGGGTCTAGGAAATCATCCCGCTACCCTTTGAAGGACCCTGAAGGAGGCACTCTTTTTCTCAAAAATTTTTGGTGATTAATTCCCAAGCAGATGACTTAATTACGTGCCATCATCTGCTCGTCTCGAACTCTGTGACAACTATCTTCCTCTTTGGAAGCATGAACCAGTCTTTCAAACTGAGTTGTTGTCTTTCAAAAATGAATATATATTGGGGCGTCTGGGTGGCTCAGTCAGTTACACGTCTAACTCTTCATCCCAGCTCAGGTCTTGATCAGGTCTTGATCTTGGGGTCATGAGTTCAAGCCCTGTGTTGGGCTGGGTGTGGAGCCTACTTAAATACATACATACATCTTAGGAGGAAAAACATTTGACAACAAAAATTTGATTTGATTGTATATGAACAAATGGGACATAAAAGGGAGAAAAGTGACCTTTTCACTGTCATACCAAGTTCTTTTGATTTATTTATTTATCCGAGAGAGAGAGAGAGAGAGAGAGAGACCAGTGGGGAGGGGCAGAGGGAGAGGGAGAGAGAGTCTGAAGCAGACTCTGCACTGAGCACAGAGCCTGACATCGGGCTCCATCTCAAGACCCTGAGATCACAACCTGAGCCAAAACAAAGAGTCAGTCATTCAACCCACTGTGCCACCCAGGTGCCCCCATTGCAAGTTCTTAAACAAACAATGAAATTCAATATTTCAGTTTAAATGTCACCATGTGTCATATTACACAAATATTCAATTTACTTAGTGTTTTCTGCCAAAGTATCAAAATTTAGGGAAAAATATAAATGTTTAAGAGGATGATACAACTATCTTTTGGTAATTATGTTACCATTATTTGCACCATAGTAAAAAGATGATGAGCTTTGAACAAACTGCATATTTTGCTTTGGCCTCTTGCCTTAGAAAAGAAGTAAATATTTGATATCAATTGCTAATTAAGCCAAAATTAAGACTCAAGTCACCTCTTTAAATGGTGTTGAAAAACCTACCCCTTCATTCTTCATAGGCCTTAATGAGTTGTGCTTTATAACTTCTATTTTTCTTGGTTTCTAGATTTTAGAATCTCTTTTCACATGAGACCTACTTATATAACTTGCTCTGACCCTTTTCTCTTCATAAAAACTCAATAAACTTGTAACTAGCATATTATGCCTTTACAAAATGTCATGGCACTTTTTATCCATATGAAAGGGGGCATGGTTTCCCAACTGGAATCATAGGAAGTTTAATTGTGATTTCTGTCAACAAAACATGAGAACACTGAATATCTAGTAAGTGAGATACTTGGACACAGACATCACATTTTCCGAATCAGCATTCTTATGAATTAAAAGATGAATCTGAGGTTTGGGTAAACTTTTCTCTGAAATATGCATGGATTAAACAGAAGGAAAAATAATTAAATAAAAGCATTTTAGGTTTTGTTCGCTATTTGGACAACTATTAATAAGATACTATCGTATCTGTTGATATCAGAATACCTATTTGTTTTTCTCAGGAAGAAAATATCTCCTTCAATTTATCTTTTTAAAAATATGCATTAATGGCAGCTTTTTCTGCCCACAGAGCCTGTCCCCATGCTTTAATAAAACCACCTTTTTGCACCAAAAAAAAAAAATTAATATCAAAGTAATAAATATTTTTAGTGACAGTTTTATTAAAATGTCTTCTAAAGAATTATACTGATAACCAATTTATGTAAGTCCTACTGATAACATTTCTATGACCCTTTCACAATGTATTGTTTCTACATAAACTTAATCTTTATTGATAAAAAATTATCTTTTAATTTTTTTTTACTTAAAATTCTTTTGCTACCTACATACAAGTCTTTGGTTCTTTGTATATAAAACATATACAGGGGCACCTGGCTGGCTCAGTCGGTGGAGCATGTGACTCCTGATCTCAGGGTTGTAAGTTTTGTAAATATCTTGTGACTATCTTTAAAAAAGATATTTTTAAAATCTTAAAATATATATATATATACATACACAGTCTTCATAACTATTATTTCTAATGATCGCAAAATAGTCCATTAAGTTATCAGAACATAAATTGTTTAATTTCCTCCTTTTAAAAAAAATCATTTTTAAGTTATCTCTACACACAACATGGGGTCAGAACTCACAACCATGAGGTCCACAGTTGTATGCTCTGCCAACTGAGCCAGGCACCCCCAACCTTTTTGATGTAGAACTTATTTCTATAATAAATACAGAGACCAAGATAATCTCTCTAAGCATAGTTCATTTATTCTTTGGAATAATTTCTGTAGAATAAGTTCTCAGAATTACAATTACTGGGAAGAGAAAGTCTAAAATTTCTGTGGCCCATTATTGCCAAATTGTCCTTCAGGAAGGTTGAACTAATTAATTGTACTTCCAATAAATGGTGATTTGCCACTTTCTCCAAAGTATTACCAATAATTTTTTTAACTTTTGTTTATATTTTTCTTAGCTTGCTTTCCTCTCAACAGTTTGTAAATGTTAAATTAATATTTGTATATCATTTTATGCAATTTTCTCTATCACAGCCATCATCCATTTTTCCACTGTGAGCTTAACATTTTCTTTAGAAATATTTTTCTTTAGGGGCGCCTGGGTGGCTCAGCTGGTTGAGCATCCCACTCTTGATTTCAGGTCCAGTCATGATCTTGGGGTTGTGGGACTGAGCCCCACAAGAGGCTCCACGCTCAGCATGGAGTCTGCTTGAGATTCTCTCTCTCCTTCTCCCTCTACCCTTCCCCCCACCCACGTGTGTGCATGCTCTCTCTAAATAAATAAAATCTTTAAAAATAGTTTTCATATCAGGCTTTAAGCAATTACTTACCATACATATTTGCCATTATGTTTCTTTTACTTTCATTGTACAAAAGTTTTATCTGTATTCCTAAAAAGAAAAAGAATCTCACATTTAGATAAGCACACCACTTTTAATTTTTTATGAATTTTCTTTAAATAGTTAATATTCTAATTAATGGGTGACCTATTAAACAATAGTTTAACATACATGTAACAAATTGCTCCATCAACAATTCTTTCAACTATGTTAGAGAAGTATTCTTTGATATTTGTGGTTTATATAAGTTTCTAGCCACAGGACAAACTGTCTATAATAGTGGGATGGAAAAGAGAAAGAATACTCATGTTATATCTTTACTTGATTTCTCATACATCTTTTATTCTATTATATATGTTTTTCCTATCTTTTATTTTTTCCTATACATCTTTCTGAATAGTTCAGGGAAAAACTGAAAAAACTGGTTCATTGTTTGTGACAACTCTATCATACTAATATAAGATGTTCATAAGGGGCGACTGAATAGTGGATATATGAGAACTCTCTGAACGCCTTTCACAATTATTTTGCTAAATCTAAAACTATTCTAAAATTAAATGTTTATTTTTTAAAACTCTCTGTGTATCCAATTTAAAATTAATTCATCCAACCCAGCTTCCCAACCCCACACACCAGTCTCTCTCCCCCAGGGAGAGAAGGACTCCAGGGAAATCATGCTGGATTCCCCTAAGTGTGATGTGATTACACTTTGGTTCAGTCCCTATAGCAGTGGTTCCAAATCCTCCCATCACATGGCTTCAGGGACCCATCAATAAAGACTCTTCCTCTATAAGGGCCAGGGAGGTAAAATTCCAGAAAACTCTACTACAAAATCCTTTGAGTTAACCTTTCTCTCTCCAATGAGTTTTGATAAATGGGTCCAGCATATGTCTTTAATGTGGGATTTTAATAACCATAATACCCAGCTCTGGGGCCTCAGCCAAAACCCCAGAAAAAAGGAAAAGTGCCATTTGTGGCGCCTGGGTGGCTCAGTCGTTAAGCGTCTGCCTTCAGCTCGGGTCATGATCCCAGGGTCCTGGGACCCAGTCCCATGTAGGGCTCCCTGCTCAGCAGGGAGTCTGCTTCTCCCTCTCCCACTCCCCCTGCTTGTGTTCCCTCTCTTGCTGTCTCTCTCTGTCAAATAAATAAATAAAATCTTAAAAAAAAAAAAAAAAGGAACAGTGTTATTTAACATCATTTTACTCTAGCATAAAAGACTCTTCTTTCTTAGGGAATATTTCCTTGGAATTTTAGTGGACCTGACTACTGCATAGGTACCTGGGGTTTCGATTCAAAATCTCCCCAGAAATCACCATAACAAATCTTTAGGCCATATCTCTTGAAACCCATTGAAAGATGGATTAAAAATTTTCCAAACATTCTATAGACAATAGAATTCTGGCAATAAAGAGCACATTAACTGAATTTATAGTACAATAGTCCTGCTGATCTTCCATATTCCTTGTTAGGTTAACATCTGGGTCTTAAAAATATTTAACTCGAGACCGTAATTGTAAATTCATAGACATTCTCCTCTATTCTCTCTCCTCTATTCTTCCTCACTTGATTGGAGAAAATGTGCACGGCTAAAGCACCGTGTGGATGTTAGCAAACCCTGATATTCTTCAAGATATTAGAATAAAAACTTACCTAGTGTTCGAGCTTGGCTTTGGATGGACAAAGTACTATTCATGAAGATGGGAACTCGGAGGAAAATGAAGGTCTAGTGGGGAAGACAAATGGGTTTAGATCTGGACTGGATAACGAAGTGGAAACGTTAAGAGATTACGTGGATATATAGGTCTGAAGCTCAGGAGAAAAAGGGATGGAATTGTCGATATAAGGATAATACTTGAAACTATGCAAGTGGATGAAATTATTGAGGGGAAACGTGTCAGGAGAACGTGTGTCAGGAGAAAGCCCCAGATAGAACCCTAAAAATTACTAGTATTCAAAGGATAAAGAAAGACAGTCCACAAGGCTAAGATAGATGGGCCAGAAAGACAGAGGAGAGGAGAGGGTCAGAAAAACAAAGGAAGGAAGCATTTGAAGAAGAAAGTAGTTAATGGTGTCAGATACTGATGAAGAGTCTACCAATAAAGACTGATAAGTTTTTGGATCTAGAACATGGAGTTCACTGGTAGAACAGATTCAGTGCACCGGCAGGCTGGAAGTTAAACTAAAATCTGGGGAAGAGGGGAAAGAGTATGTGGAAACAATGAATGAGGTTAACTCTTAACTATTTTATGAACATTGGCCATGAAGAGTACAAAGGAGCTCAGTCCATGGGTAACTAAATTTTTATGAAGACAAGAAACACAGAGTGCCTGAGTTGCTCAGTCAGTTAAGCTGCCAACTCTTGATTTCAGCTCAAGTCATGATTTCAGGGTCATGAGATCGATTCTCACGATTCTCACGATTCTCACGATTCTCACGATTCTCTCTCTCCCTCTCCCTCTGCCCCCCCCCCCCGCCCCACCGCTCACTCAGGTGTACACTCTCTAAAAAAACAAAACCAAAACTGAATATTACTGAATATTGTTATTTTAGATGGCTGCTTGGAGATGGTTAAGAGAGAATGGGAGGAGAGGATGCGTACACGATGATTATAAACAACAAAACATCACAAATGTATACAGAAGTTTTTACTGTGAAATCTCTTCCCCCATCAGGACCTTTTTACTTTTGGCAAATCCCCCAATTTTTTTCTGAGTCAGAGATTGAGACTCACCTATGTAATTAACTTTTTATCTGAATCATTAGCCAGAGTGGCTTTTTCTTGCTGCCTACTTAAGAAAAGGGCAACAGGGATGTTTCCTAAAACTTCCCCAGATCCTACTAGCCATGGCCTTTACCCTCTATGTTATATTGAATTTATATCCATCAGGTCAAGTTCATCTCACCTAACACAGGTTTGTCACATAATGAGAAACATATATTTGATCTCTGTTGCCAGTTTCTGACACTGAGCTCCTAAAACTTTGGAGTTTACTGAGTAATAGGAGTGTTTTTTGTTCTAGTGCGGTAACACTTGGTGGACTCATGGATAAATTCAGGATGGGAGCTGGTTGCCAGAAAGAGCAGGCCATGATAAGGAGACTGGGATTTTTATCCCCCTCCCATCCTCTGGAGAGGGGGGAGGGGCTGGAGATTGAGTTAATAATTGATCATGCTTGTGTAATGAGACGTCCATAAAAATCCCAAAAACTACAGGGGTGCCTGGGTGGCTCAGTCAGTTAAGTGTCTGACTCTTGATCTCAGCCCAGATCTTTTTTTTTTTTTTAAGATTTTATTTATTTATTTGACAGAGAGAGAGACAGCCAGCGAGAGAGGGAACACAAGCAGGGGGAGTGGGAGAGGAAGAAGCAGGCTCCCAGCGGAGGAGCCTGATGTGGGGCTTGATCCCAGAACGCTGGGATCACGCCCTGAGCCGAAGGCAGACGCTTAACGACTGAGCCATCCAGGCGCCCCCGATCTCAGCTCAGATCTTGATCTCAGGGTCATGAGTTCGGGCCCCACATTGAGCTCCACATTGGTGGGGAAACTACTTTAAAAAAAAAAAAAAAATCCCGAAACTACAGCACTCAGAGAGCTTCTGAGTTAATGAACACATCTGTGTGCCAGGAAGGTGGTGTACCCCCAACTCCAATGGGAGAGAAACCCTCATGCTCAGGACCCTTCCAGACTTTCCCCTATGCCCCCCTTCATCTGGCCGTACACCTGTATCCTTTATTACATTCTTCATAATAAACCAGTAAACATGGGTCCCTGAGTTTTGTGAGCCATTACAGCAAATTGCTGAACCAGAGGAGGGGGTTTAGGAACCCCTGATTTATAGTCTGTTGGTCAGAAGTACAGGTGACAACCTGGGACTGGCCTCTGAAGTGGGGACAGTCTTGCAGAACTGACTTGTGGGGTCTCTGCTAATTCTGCGTAGTGTCAGTTGAAGCGTAGGACACCAGTCAGTTTTGAGAGATTCAGAGAACTGGTTGGCGTGGGAACCCCCTTCCCCCACATGTGGTGTCAGAAGTCTTCTGTGAGTGGGATGCCTGGGTGGCATAGTCGGTTAAGCATCCGACTCCTGGCTTCAGCTCAGGTTGGGATCTCTGGGTTGTGGGATTAAGCCCTGAGTCTGGCTGTCTGCTCAGGAGAGTGTCTGCTGGAGTTTCTCTCTCCCTTTCCCTCTGCCCCTCCCTCTGAGTGTTCTCTTTCTCTCTCAAATAAATAAATAAATCTGTAAACAAACAAACAAAAAAAAGAAGGTTCTGTGGGTAAGGAAACTTTTTTCCTTCTAACAGGAATTTTCCTTCCCTTATTCTTACCTTTCTATAATTTCTCTTCTCCTTTCCTCCCTCCCTTCTTACCTTCCTTCCTTCCTTCCTTCCTTCCTTCCACCAATGCACATTTTCTTTACCAAGGAAATTTCCTCACAATTAGCAGTGTTTAAGGGGATGACAAGTGACTCTGTCCTGCTTGTGTTAATCCTGGAGAAATCAAAGTATAATTGTCATCACCATTCGGCAATCAGAAAACTGAAGACTTTCTTTGAAGGAACTTTAGACATCTAGCCAAACTGCTTTCAAAAAAAATTTCAAGGAAGAAGAAATGGTTGATTCTTAAGGTGCTAATTTTTGGTTCATTGTGTTCGTTTAATTTGTGTGGCATGAGGATATTTCAAAGCATTAGGGGTGTGCTCTTCCCCAGCTGCGCAGTGAAACAGCTGACCCTCCCACGCCCGAATCTCTTGCTACACAACAGGGAGAGAAAAAGACGCCACATTCTTCATCGCTGAGGTCACACGGACATTGCCTCCCCCACCCTTGCCCGGATAAGACAACAGAATGTTACCAAAAGTAGATACAAACTGGGAGAACAAATCTTCCCCCTCCACCTCTGCCACAAATAGATCAAAAAAAGCTCTCAACGGAGGAAAGAAAAGGAGAGCTTTGGAGAAGCATAGGGGCAGCTCAGGGGTCAGTCACCAGAGAAGACTTTATGGAAAACCTCTAACTGGGAAATCCCAAAGTAAACAGAACATGTGCTCAGCTCCAAACGTGGAGTATTTTGAAAGTCACAGCATACGGAGCACGCTGCGTTCTGAGGGAGCGAGACAGTAGAGAAGACAAGAAGGCATATTTATAACAAAGAGGAGCTAGAAACAAACCCCTGGGTTTCCCTGCAGCTCCTAAAGGGATGGAGGAGATCCGGAAGTTTCCACGGGCCCCGTGGGGGGAGGCATGGATGTACACCAGCCTGGAGGCCATCTGCAGGGCAAAGGTACACACATGACAAACATAAGGCATGGGGGCGCCTGGCTGGCTCAGTTGTAAGACCGTGAAACTCCTGATCTTGGGGTTGTGAGTTCGAGCCCCCTGTTGCATGTAGAAATTACTTAAATAAATAAAACTTAAAAAAACAAAAACAACGGTAAGGCATGGACCTCCTGACATAAGTAAAAAAGAAAGCAGCTAAATTCGAGAGCCATCATTTTTGCCAAGTTGTTTAGTGCAAATTAAATACAAACTTGCCATTCATTCCCCAGTAAAACAAGCCGAGGAAAGACCAAGAAATGAAGTGTCCCCTCCTCCACGATCTCGAACAGTGATCGTGTCAGCCTCTGGGAGTTTAGAATTGGGACATGGATGAGAGGAAAGGAGAAAACCTTGAGAAGGGGACGTTTCTCCGCCAGAATTGTTTAAACTGAAGCTCACACAGACATGACGAGATCAGACTGAGGAAAAAGGAAAGAATGACACTAGCTTGCACTAGACCAAGCAAGCCCATTCGGCAGGCTAAGAGCCCAGGCAGGTGTAAATCAGCCATTACACATTGTAACTATTTTTAATGTGTCCGTAAAAACACCAACTTTGAAAACAGTGGAGACCACCATCAAATTAACTTTTACTCAGGTTTCCTCGTTTTTATGCGGATCTTGAACTATAGCTTTTTTTTTTAAAACCGTCTTTGGGACACTTATATGTAATACCCTGAAAAGGTCGTAATTCTGCGCCAGTCTTTTTTTTTTTTTTTTTTAATTCGGGCTTGCACATGGCCTCTCCCCTACAATTAGGGGAGTGGACTCAGCTCAGCACAGGTTAATCAAATTTGTCAAAATCCTGACAAGGCTCAGATGCTTCTGCTCCGTGCTTGCTCTTGTCAGAAAGTCGCAGAAAGCCGTGCAGCCAACAAGTAACACATGTCATGATTATTTAGCTACTTTTTAAATTAAAAAAATTTTTTTCTAGTGAGATGAATTACCTTTAAAAGTAGAAATGAATCCTTAGTTAAAAAAATTAAGTTTAATGTGAAAATATGATGATAAATAAATAAGATTGTGTCTCATCAGGAAAAGGGCCAATCTGACACTAAGTGATATTTAACTAGTGACCAATGAAATAAAAATAAGTGCTTATATGTGTTTCACATGAAATCTTGTAAAGGCAAGAAAGTACAAGGGGAGCAGTCACCCAGGCTCGTTTTAGTCAGACTAAAATTGCTCAACTTCTTATAATCCATGCAGTGAAATCTTCCGATCTTTAGTCCGGCTAAATTACATGATTTTGCAACAAAACACAAAAGTTCCAAAAAATAAGCAACTCAGACATTCCTGCCTAATTGAACTACTTAGTGTCATCCACTAAAATTTTATATGAACAAAATTGAAATCTGACAATGAAAGTTCCTTAACAACCTCATCCACTGTTACAAGTGAGGAAAAGACAAATTCTACTAAAGAGAGCTTGTTGAAGTCCAAGTTATGTTAAACAAGCAGATATTTACAAAAACATAATCCCCCTTCTTTTCTGCTGGCATTTCAAGTGAGACAAGTGCGAGTCACCTAGCTTCCTTGGCTCAAGGAAACCAATGGCCAGGTGTGTCCTTAGGTAGTGAGACAACCAAAACTCCCCCCACATATTTCCAAATACCTCTGAGGGCCCCTACCGATGCTGGTTACCATCACTGATCTAACCCCCAAATGCACGTTCAAAGTACACATCTGGTGGATTCCTTCAAATTTCAGGTTTTAAGATTCAGATAAATGAAAATATGGATTTTCAGTTATCTGTGTTTTGCTTGTTTTTATAGAGTCACACAAACACACACAAGGAAAACTCTAAAAACAAGGGACGCCTGGGTGGCTCAGTCAGTTAAGCGTCCGCTTTCGGCTCAGGTCATGATCTCAGAGTCCTGGAATCGAGTCCCCCTATCGGGCACCTAGCTCAGCTGGGAGACTGCTTCTCCCTCTACCCCTCCCCCCTGCTGGTGATCTCTCTCGCTCTCTCTCTTTTTCAAATAAATAAATAAATAAATAAAATTAAAACAACAACAGCAAAAACAGGGGGCACCTGGCTGGCTCAGTCAGTGGACCCTGCACGCGACGCTTGATCTCAGGGTCGTGAGTTCAAGCCCTGTGTTGGGAGGAGAGGTTACTTTTTAAAAAACAAACACAAGGAAGACTTACTAGGTAATACACAAGTGGAGAAAAAAATTACGTTTTTAGATTAGATTATAATATATCATTGACTAACTTGTCAAAAAATGTATCATGTCTACTCTGATGACACAAAGAGTTGCTTGGATAAAAGCAATTGCTGAAATATGCTTGTGGTCATCGTACATGTGCCGAATAGTTGTCTCTCCGGCACAGTGAAAGAAGTTGGATAAGCCGTAAAAACTGTCAAATTTATTAAGGCATTAGTCTTTAAACTGGGGACTTTTCAGTTATTTTAATGATAAGGGTGGTAAGTTCCAGGATGTGTGTTTTTACATTGAAGTTTTTAGGAGTTCCAAGATAAGGTTCTGCTACAGGTATTTCAAATTAAAATGTAAACAACTTCTGTGCTTTAAAAACAAAAACCGCCATTAATTAAACATCTCTCAAACGTGATTGCGTTGTAACCAGCTGGAGTATCTAGCTGCTATTTTTAACTGTGTCAGCAACAAAACTGCAACCAGGTTTAGACTCAATACAAAGTAACACTATTTTTACTCTTGCAATTTTAAGGGAATGTCAGACAGAACCTGGCACTAACGAGATGTTTTCAAACAGCAGCACTGAATAACTCAGGGTTTTATGACATTTGAAAACAGTGTTAGCCAAATACAGTGATGATTTAAGAGACCTCAGGAATCCAGTCATCAACTTTAAAGAGTGAACCCTCGTTAATTAAGGAAGGTGAGACTTTTTTAGGATATTGTCAGCAATTTAATGTTGATATATAAAGTTCTTAACGTGGCTCTTTGAGACCACTGGATCAGTTTAAGTGAAGAGATGGAGATTGGGATTGCAGGGTGACATGTTAAAAAAAAAATTATAATTAGTGTGGGCCAGTATTTTTCTCAATTTTGTGCTACTAAACAAAATTAAAAAATTAAATACTTACATGAATATGACTATATACTATATTCTATAACTCTTCCCCAAAACGATATATTGAAATTTGAATCCCCAGTACCTGTGAATGTGACCTTATATAAAAATATGGTTTTGCAGATGTAATCAAGTTAAGATAAGGTTATATTCTATTAACCTAAAGATTGGTGTCCTTATAAGAAGAGGAAACAGATACAAGAGGGGAGAGTGCCAGGTGAAGACACAGAGCCTCACACAGAGGGAAGGCAGCCACGGGAAGATGAGGCAGGCGGAAGTTAGTTTACCTCAAGCAAAGGAGGGCCAAGGGCTACTAGATGCTGCAAGAGGCAAGGAAGGATTCTGCCCTGGAGACTCCACTGGGAGCATGGCCCCACCAGCACCTTGATTTTGGACTTCTAGCCTCCAGAACCGTGTGAGAATTAATTTCTGTTGTTTATTTATTTTTTTTAAGATTTTATTTATTTATTCGACAGAGATAGAGACAGCCAGCGAGAGAGAGAGAGAGAGAGAGAGAGAGAGAGGGAACACAAGCAGGGGGAGTGGGAGAGGAAGAAGCAGGCTCCTAGCGGAAGAACCTGATGTGGGGCTCGATCCCATAACGCTGGGATCACGCCCTGAGCCGAAGGCAGACGCCCAACCACTGTACCACCCAGGCGCCCCTAATTTCTGTTGTTTAAAGCCACTGGTTTGTGGTGGTTTGTGACGGCACCCCCAGGAAACCACTAGAACTCCCATTTCAATCGTCTGCGAACACCAAAATGGCGTCCTCATTGCCTAACTTTTTAATAAAGGTTATAATTTAGAATTCACAAATTATCTAATAAAATATAGCTTTTATCTATATTATGTACTAGAGTTTGTGTAAGATTACATTTGAAAGATTTGTTAGATTACATTTCACTGCTGTGAAAAACATAAAATAAAAAAAAAAGTTTAAATTCAGTGCCTCAGTTCAACCACATCATTCCACTCATTACTCCTCCAAGGTGTAGAGGGAGGGAAAATGATGTGCTCAAGATGACAAAACACATTCGCTGCAGAGACCGAGCTGGGGCTTTTACATCTCCTGATTGCTAACCCAGTGTTTTTCTCTTGCCCCTCTGGATGACGCTTCACTCCCCAGGGCTGGAAGCCAAGAATGATTTGAAAAAGACAATCTTTCCAGCATAAAAATATTTAAACAGCATGGTTCCCACACAATGCTCTCAAGGGATTGCCTTTCATATTTAAATAAATACACATTCTTTACCATAGGCAGGTCTAGGGTTTGTCATAAATCTACGAACAATTCTCATGTGTTTGAGTAGAGGGCTGAATTCGGCCCTTTATGACGACAAAAGCAAACAAACTTCAACAATTGTGTTCTACTGAGTCAGAGAAAGAAAAAAGAACAAGAGAAAGGGGACTTCGGATGGCTACCACTTCCAATGTGAACAAAATAATTACTTTTTTCCCACCCTAGAAGATTCCGGATTAAAAAGAAAAATAAAAAAGTAATAATATCCTCATATTGCCCGTCATGCTTGTGTTGCTGACGGAAGTCACTTTTAGGGGTTGCTGAGGGAAGTAATTTTTTGGGCCCTTATTCAGGAAGATAGACGCCCCGATATTGTGTTTTGCACACTCTTCAGAAGTTTGATCCAGTTTCACTTCTTGGCTGAGTTCTTTCTTTGGTTGAATTCTCTCCAAAGGTTGAGGTCAGAGGGGCCTCACAAACAACAGGCAGCCATCTCTGCAAATGGAGGAAAGACCCACATTGGAGAAAGAATGCAGAGGCCGCGGTGGATTCTTCGTGTCTACAAATCATCAGTGATACGGAAGGTCAAGCAAGCAGGGCTGTGATGGAAACTGTGTTTCCATGTCAAAGAGAAACGTTCATGGGGTGGGAAAAACTTGCAAATATGAAAACCAGTGGAGTTTTACTGAGGCTTGGGAACGGAAGGCTGAAAGTTCGGGTGCTTCCAGCAGCACCAAGATGTCCTAAGCAAAACATTACTTGTAAATGGGGCCACTGGTTAAGAAAAAGGTATTGAGCCAAACGTAATAAAGAAAAGAGGTTCAGTCCTTGGCTGTAGAGAAAACAAAAACCTCCAAAGGAACCTGTTTCCCTCGGTGCGGAACTGCTTACCCCTGAAGTTCTGAACTAGAACGTCAGGACTCTGGGAGGCAGGGGCTGGTTACACCCAGCCCGGGAGTACTCACACCTCATTTTTCCTAACGTGCTGTGTCTCTAGTCAGATCCAGAACTTGCCATAAATCTAAAAATCATCCCCACCACCTGAAAGCTTTCCGAATTAGCCAGAGAGGGTTTTGCACACCGTTTGGACTGCACAAAAGAGCTGCAAGGGCTGAGTCTGTGTTTTTAGACCGGCTTTGCGGACTGCATAAGAAAGGTTGAGGGTGACTGCCACGAACAAAATTTTAAGTCATTTCATTCTTCCTTCAAGCTTCCAGAAAAAGCTTGCCACCAGATTTATTTAAAAGGATTCCATCTCACGTGAGTGATTTCTTGGCACGAAGAACGTTTCCTTTCATGTTTTATTAAGAGCGTGTGCACCACATTCCCGCAAAAGGCAAGTTTTCCTTTGACAAACAGGAAGCAAGCTCGCGGAACCTACAGCAATCCCCAACAAAGCTACCTTGGGGATTCCAAATCCCTAGCCTTAGGGAAGCCTGCGGGGTATCTGCCCCGAAGCCTGAAGTCTGTCCTTGCTTGGCCTCAATCAGTCAGGATTTCGTAATGGTACTTTTCTCCTTCTCCTCCTCCTTCTCCTCCTCCTCCTCCTTCTCTTCCTTCTCCTTCTTCTTCGGCATAAAAGGAAACAATTCTCTTTGCTTCTTGGTGCTAAAATCATAAATGGGCTTTCATGCTGCCTCGGAAAATAAGACTGTGACGCTAGAACTATGTTGACTGCCCAGCAAACACGCCTGCCCCAACGCTCCGGAGAAGAACTCAAAGGCACTTCGGGGCGTCCGCGGCCTGCAGCTGGACTCTCTCTCCAGGCGAACGAGAAGGTGGAGACACAGAGCAGGACCTCGGGCAGTGTTCGGTGGACAAGAAGCAAGCTGATTCGTGAATGGGAATGAAAGCGCTGCGTGCCCCACTGTATCCCGTCTGCTCACCGACTTCCTGATGTGCACTGGGACCGGGGAAATCAGCAGCCAGCTCCCAGCCCCACGGACGCATCCTTCTCTTGTGTTTTGTTTTGTTTTGTTTTTTTACCTGAAGTCATTAGTGGGCTTTTGAGGTCAAACAAAAGATTCGATGCAAACACGGAGCAATGCAGCTCTCCAGGGATTTTTCAGGCTGGGTGGTTTGAAACTAATCTCCCTCCTCCACAAAAGATTGTGAGGCAAACGGGTATATCATTCCATTTATTGCATCTGGTGTGGACAGAGAAGCAGAACATTTTTGTTTAGGAACTTCTGCTTTCTCCTCTCTACATGCTTTTTCCAGAAGGAGGCTTAGTACATAAGTAACCAGATCATGTTTCAGGTTTTTAATGTACACCAAAAACGAGCTGTGCGATTATCGAGGACTTCAAAGTAGAAGATCTTGCACTCTCTGTTTTTAGGACAAAAGAGGGAGAAAAATAGGGGACTTGTCGGATGGGACGGGGCTCAATCATGGCTCACTCAGACTCGCTGAGCTATCACGGACGTGCTACCCATACTCCATCGACTTCTCTGTAAAGTGGATCCGAGACCACCTTCCTTTTCAGGTTGTTGCGAGAATGAGAGACAATGCATTACGTAAAGGGCCACTGACATTATTCTTGTCATTATTGCCCCAAAGACTAGTGCCTAATAAAAATTACAGGTTTAAAAGATATTTGCCTTGGGGCGCCTGGGTGGCTCAGTGGTTAAGCGTCTGCCTTCGGCTCAGGGCGTGATCCCGGCGTTGTGGGATCGAGCCCCACATCAGGCTACTCCGCTGGGAGCCTGCTTCTTCCTCTCCCACTCCCCCTGCTTGTATTCCCTCTCTCGCTGGCTGTCTCTCTCTGTCAAATAAATAAATAAAATCTTAAAAAAAAAAAAGATATTTGCCTTGTGGATGGATGAATAAATGAATATTTACAAATGGTTCTGCGTAGAGCCCCTCGATTGTCTGTGATGTAATTAATATCCTAAAGCAGTGCCTCTCGTACTTGAAGGGACCTAGGAGTCACCTGGGAATCTTGTTAAAATGCACATTCTGGGTCAGGATGTCTAAGGTGAAGTCTGAAACTCTGCATTTCTAAGAAGCTCCCAGTTGATGCTGACACTTTGACTTTTCAATTCCTAGAGAGCTCCATAATCGAAGAACAGACCAACCAGCTCTTTAAATACTCACGTGACACCAAAATACATTTTATCTGAAGAAAAGCTCAACACCAGTTAGACACAATTATTTTTTCCCCACCAGGGCAACTAATAATGGATTCTCAACAGTATTATTATCTTGGGAGTTCAGCTCCTGTTCTCTCATCAATGAACTTATCACATGTGATGAGCTAAGAATCAAATTGCAGCCCATCCTTCTTTTCTTTTTTTTTAAAGACTTTTTATTTATTCATTTGAGAGAGAGAGAGAGAGAGCGCGCACAAGCAGGGGGAGGGGCAGAGGGAGAAGGAGAAGCAGACTCCCCACTGAGCTGGGAGCGTACATGGGACTCGATCCCAAGACCCGGAGATCATGACCTGAGCCGAAGGCAGACGCTTAACCATCTAAGCACCCCAGGTGCCCCTGCAGCCCATCCTTCTTAACAAGAGTTGGGTCGCACCTACCCCCAGCTTTGTCTTAGAAGTCAGGAAACATATGCCATTTTTCGTGGTAACTAAAAACTGAGTTTTGAATGTCTCCGTAACAAAAGCCAAGAATACATGTGAGAATAACATTTATTTGTAATTCCACATCACTTTGTGTCCATTAAGTACCAGGCAACATAAACACCAGAACGGGGGGGAAGGGGAGGACAAGAGAAGTAAGGTTCCTGGTTCCACGGAGCTGACAAGCTAGTGAAGAAAACACAATGACACAGATGGACACAAATATGATCAGTCCTTTGGTGCCCTGGGACCCTAAGCTAAAACAGAGAAGCCGGAGTGAGGTTGAGAGCACCAAGGAAGGCTGCTCTGCCGCTCAAGCCAAGATCAGAAGGAAGAATGATCAAAGCCGGGCATTCAAGTGGAAAGGTGTGGACAGTGCTCCAGGTCGAAGGAACGGCACGTTTAAAGGCACCAAAGCGCAGGAGGGCAGAAAATGCTAGAAGAATAGAAATCAGTCCAAAACAGCTTCTCTCCACCAGCTAAATATTCACACAGGGAAGATAAAAGGGTGGAGATCACCTGGCAAATGAACATGTCAGAGAGACCTCTCTGTCCAAAGATAGAGGAAAAAAATAAAGAGAACAGAATAATCTGGTTTCACTCTAAGGCTGGAAATGACTGAATGAATACGTTATATACTTGGGAGTGGGATTTTTTTTCTTAGAGTGAGAGAAAGTCATTAATCACTGAAAAATAGTACTTCAAAAGCGAAGTGCTTTGTAAAACATTGTTTGCAAAGCGGTTTTTCATTTGACTCCCATAGGTTTTAAGTATAAAGAGGCGAGTAGGTATGAATTTGCTTCATGAGGTTCCATAATAAGACTTGAAGGTTCATTTTTTTAAAAAAATTTTGAAAAATCACATCAATTTGGTTTTGGTCCCAACCTACCTTCCCCTAGTAGGATGAATGGAAAACTCAGTGTAACATGGTTTAGAAGGAAGGTGGGTATTTGGGGGAAAGTCTTCTCACCTGTTTCCCTAAGATCATACAAGAATTCCTGGAGATGATACAAGGCTTGGAAAATGAGGGGAGGGGCTTTAGGCTGTAGTGGTTGTCGTGGTAACCATGTTCCTTCTACATGAAGATGCTGACAAACTGGTCACCATCACCTCCAGACAGCTCTGAGCTGCAATCCCAGCTGTCCTTTCCTCTTACCTCAGGCTCACCTGGAGAGATACTCAGAGACACTCTCGAAACCAAGGGCCTCACTGGCCAACCTCCACAGACTTCCTCTAGCCACCCTCATACACGCAGTCACGGGGGCTGCAAGCTGACTCTTCCCAAAGGCGAGGGAGCTTCTCCCTAGAATCAGCCTTCAAACAACCCTGCCACCCTCCTCTTATTCTCTGAGTAGTCCAGTTTCTTCCCCATCAGTGGCCCTGAAATACAAAAACCTGGGGCACCTGGGCTGCACGTCGGTTGAGTGCCCGACTCTTGGTTTGAGCTCAGGTCCTGATCTCAGGGTCATGAGATTGGGCCCTGTGGCCAGCTGCACACTCAGTGGGGAGTAGGCTTGAGAGTCTTCCTCCCACCCCCCATTGCCCTTCCCTCCCCTCCTCCTCCTTCCCCCACCATGTGCTCTCTCTCTCAAATAAAGAATCTTTGAAAAAAAATTACAAAACCTAACACTTTCCCTATCGGGGCTGCAAGGTAAGAGCAAGTTGTAGAACCACTGAGACCTTTAAGAAACAATGCTAAGTTCATCTTCTGGAGTTGGGTAATAGGAGATACTTTATGCTTTCTGGCAGCAAAATTAAAACCCAAGTCCTCAACTGCCTTTCTCTTAATAATGCACAAGTGTGATAGAAGTATTTACAAAATTCTCTCTACCAAATAATTTCTCTACAAACCAAAATCTATTTCCACAGGGTACGGTCCCAGGTTAGTTCAACATACACATGAACTCATCTTCATTCCCTCTCCATCTCAGCTGCCGGGACCATTGTACTGAATTCTTCCCCACTGACGCCTCATTTGAGCAGATTTCATTCATCCTTTGAGACTTCTCTCCAGTTGCCTTCGGGAGTCCTGTCTTGATGCAAGGATCTCATTTCTAACTCCCTGACTGACCTTGCTAAGACCTCATCTCCTACACCCTTCATGGATGGGAGAAATCAAGAGTTTTGTCAACATCGTCAAGAGCGACTCGCATCCCATCCCATTTCCCCCATCCCCACACCTACATAGCACAGAAACCACCACTACTCTCTCCGGAGCAATATCAACGTACGCTGAGAAGGATATCCAGATCAGTCTAAACCGTCATAATGCTGGAACCAGTACTCACTTTCTCTGTTCACTCCCTTAACTGATACATGAGACCCATTTAGTGGGAGGAAAGTGGGACCTCCCATATTTCTTAAGAAATAACCACTCAGGCACGAGATCAAAACCCAAAATTCTGTAAGATGAAATCCTTAACGATTGTGAAAGGAGAAGAAATAAAAGAAGAAAGCACAGGCACTTAAAAACCACAAACTCTGACGCCAAGAGAGGGGAGCTTTGACTAACCGGGAATAAAAAGATTTCTGAGAAGAGAGTGGCCTTTCTGACAAAGATGGGCAGTTTTACAAAAACTTCCAGGAGCAGACAGCTTTAAAGACAGGGACTGGGTGGTCCTGGCCTACGTGAGAGAACACTGGTTTTTCCTGGCTAGCTCTCACGCTCGGTCTCTCCAAATTTCCACACTTCCTCCATCAGTAGCAGCTCAGGAATTGTTACAAGAGAGACTTAGAAGCAGCAGTGAGATTGGTAAAGAGGCTAAAAGAATGATCTTGAGCTTGAATTTGCACAGAATCTCACAATTCATACTTAGGTTGTAGGTTATGTGTCAACTAAGGTGACAAAGCTATTTAAAGGTATTTTCATTTATAAGACACGTAAGTGTTAAAAAATATCCACTGTTCTAGTTGAATATGTATTTTTTTTAAATGTGAAATAATTTTAGGGGTGAGGGTGGATGGGTTTGAAAAGGCTATTCCTACTGCCCCTCTACCTTCAACCTCAGCCGATGACCTACCTCACCTTGAACTTCGAAGACAAAGTGAATTGTCCCATCAAGAACTTCTTTAGTCTCCTCAACTGCAAAATGGGGAAAAGAATATCTCTCACTGGGGCCCCTGGGTGGCTCAGTTGGTTAAGCGTCTGCCTTCAGCTCAGGTCATGATCCCAGAGTCCTGGGATCGAGCCCCACTTCGGGCTCCCTGCTCAGCTGGGAGTCTGCTTCTCCCTCTAACCGTCCCCACTGCTCATGATCTCTCTCTCTCTCTCTCTTTCACACCCTCTCTCTGTCTCTCAAATAAATAAAATCTTTTAAAAAATAAATATTAAATAAAAATAAAAGAATATCTATTACATAGCAGTGTTGTGAGGAAGATTGGATGAGTTATATATAAGTCGTGAAGCACTGGGATCAGCAGCTGGGTGGGAAGCATTAAGTATTAGCAATTGTAATTATGCCAGCAGATCTACCTATGTCTGCACCTACCAATTTTCCTTTCCTCCTTCTGTTACAGGAAAGGTAACTTCTCTCGTCCTATCTAAGCCCCCTGTGCTCTGGAGATCCCATCTTTTCCAGCCGTCTACAGGACATATTAGCAATTATTTTCCCTCATTTCTGTATCTTCAACTTTGTCCTCTCCATAGGCTCCTTCCCATTACAAGAAACTAAACTTGAAACTCATTTACATTTCCACAGCAATAAATCCATATTACAATACCTTCTGCACTTTTTAGACAGATTGTTGCTAATTACTAGTTCTGGCCCCAAACTGAAATCCTGATCTCCACATCTACCTGTCCTTGGAGACCCTTGATTCAGTCTCTCTGAAGCCCCCAACCTCCAATATCCACCATGAAACTAGTAAATTTCTCCTGTATTCGTCAAGAAAAAGTAGTTACGCTGCAGCAAGAAATAACCCCTATTATCGGTAACTTAAAACGATTAAGGTTTATTTCTTACTCAAATTATACACCCATTGCCTGTCAGGGGGCCTCTGTTCCATGCTTCCTCGATCCGGGACCCAGGCTGACACTGAGGCTCCACCATCCGAAACAGGCTAGTCCTAGCAGCGGTAGGAAGGAGATAGGGAAATTTTGCTCTAGCCCTTAAATGTTTCCTTGAAACGCCTCCTTAAAGGTTTACTTGAAAGTATATGTTATTTCCACCATATTTCACATGCTGTAATTCAAGATGAGGTGAGATGGAGCCCACCACGCACTCAGGAGGACAGGAGAAACAGTGAGGAGTAGCCCATACATCTACAAAATTGGAAATGGTGTCACCCTCGTGTCTACTACATCTCCTTGTGGCTCACAAACAGGACGAATAAACTATTGCTGTTGTCTTTTGACCTTAGCCAATTTTTACTAATATATTCCAAGACCCCCAGCGAATGCCTGAAATCATGGGTAGTACCGAACCCTATATATACCATGTTTCGTCCTATACATATGTACCTCCGATCTAGTTTAATTACAAGTTAGGCACAGTAAGAGATTAACAACAGCAATAATAAAACAGAACAATTATAATATTCAGTAATAAAAGTTCTGTGAATGTGATCTCCTTCCAAATTTCTTACTGAACTGTGCTTACCTTTCTTGGGATGATGTGAGATGATAAAACGCCTACTTGATGAGAGGAAATGAGGTGAATGACGTAGGCATTGTGATGTAGTGTTAGGCTACCACTGACCTTCTGACCCTACCTCAGAAGGAGGGTTGTCTGCTTCCAGATCCTGGTCGATCACCACTAACTGAACCCTTGGAAAGTGGATAAGGGTGGACTACCGTATTTACATTTTGCAACAAGCACGAAAACATAAAATATTTGCAAAAGTCCTACAGGACATCTCTCTCACCAGAAATTCCATTCACCTACTATGTAATATATGTATTAGGAAAAGCCTGGTCTTTGAACCCGCCACCATGGGTCCTCACCTCTACCTCCAGGGAAGAAGAAGTGTCCTAACCCCTCCCCGTTTTCAAACAAGCTATATGTTGAGTCTAAAATGTCTGCCCTCCAAACTCAAGTGAGCTATGCCAGACCATAGTTTCTAGAGTGTTTGGACTTTCAGAATAGTTCTACCTTCAAAGATTGAAACAGAAACTAATAAAATTGTTGCATAGAGGCAGTGGCTGAGAAAGAGCAGGAAGGGCAGGAGATAGAACAGGACGGCTAAGCACACCTTTTTAATATTTAGTTTTGACCTCTGAATGGTATTAAATTTTATATATTCAAAATAATAAAAATAAATTGGTAGGCAAAAAAAGAAAATACCCAAATAACTGGAAATAGTAATCTTTTAAAAATATCATTTACAATAGCATCAAAAACATGAAATACTTAGGGTAAATTTAAACATATACGTAACTTAGCCAAAGAAAACCATAAAATATAACCAAAAGAAATTTTTAAAACACCTAAAAAAAATTAAAAAGGAGAGATATGTTATATGCATCAGTTGGAAGCCAATATTGTTAACTGGTCATTTTCCCCAAATTGATCTTTTCAAGACTATCCCAATCAAAATCTTAGCAAGTCTATTTGTAGACACTAACAAGCTGATTCTTTTTTTTTTTTTTTAAGATTTTATTTATTTATTTGACAGAGAGAGAGAGAGAGAGCCAGTGAGAGAGGGAACACAAGCAGGGGGAGTGGGAGAGGAAGAAGCAGGCTCCCAGCAGAGGAGCCTGATGTGGGGCTTGATCCCAGAATGCCGGGATCACGCCCTGAGCCGAAGGCAGATGCTTAACGACTGAGCCACCCAGGCGCCCCTAACAAGCTGATTCTAAAACATATATGGAAATGCAAAAACAAAAACAACAACAAAAACCAACAACAACAAAACACCACGAAAACCCACACAAAAAAACAAAAACAGCCAAAAACAATCTTAAAAAGAGGAACAAAGTTAGAAGACATCCGCCACCTGATTTCAGAACTTACTTTAAAGTTACCATGATCAGAGTGTCTGGGTGGCTCCGTCAGTTAAATGTCTGCCTTTGGCTCAGGTCAGGATCCCAGGATCCTGGGATCGAGTCCCACATTGGGCTCCCTGCTCAGCGGGGAGTCTGCTTCTTCCTCTGCCTGCTGCTCCCCCTGCTTGTGCTCTCTCTCTCTGTCTCAAATAAATAAATAAAAACTTAAAAAAATATATTATTATGGGGCACCTGGGTGGCTCAGTCAGTTAAGCATCTGACTCTTGATTTCGGCTCAGGTCATGATCTCAGGGTCCTTAGGTCAAGCCCTATGTTGGACTCCACACTGAGTGTGGAGCCTGCTTAAGAGTCTCTCTCCCCCCCCTTCTGTCCTTCCCCCCCACTCAAGTTTACATTCTCTTAAAAATTTTTTTTAATTTAATTTTTAAAACATGATTAATTACAAATTTTTGCTTATTTTTGTCTGTATTTTATATTACTTTCATATTTAGAAAAATTTCAAGGAAAATTATTTCATACTTGGAAAATGTACTTTTTTGGCTAGGAATTACTCTAATTTTATGTTCTTTTACCAAGGGGCTCAAGTAAAAAGAAATATAAGTGAATGCTACTGAAAATGAAGTCACCATTTTTTCTTGTACGTTATCCAGTTGCTATTTTAAGTACATATTTAACTCTTTGGAGTGTTAACAGTTTTTCTGAAATGTGGACCTGTTTTCTCCCCCCAAAGTAAAGCCTACACAACTTAAATTCAGATTCGATACATATTTCCTCTTTATGAATTAGATAATCCTGTAAACCAAAAAGGAAATCTTCCTTCACACATGATACACTGTCTTCTGTGGGATCAACCAGTCTGGCTGGTTCTTGGGCCTGAAACAATAATTGACTCAGGACCAAAACCCTCCTCTTCAATACTCTGTACATATAAAACTGCAAACAACTTAAGAGGTTTCTTCACCAGTTTTCCAAATATATCCAACTAAACTCCTGCCTTTCCAGTTCATTCCCACTGTAGACAATGAGTCCAATAGTTCTTCAACCCCACCAGAACCTACGATCTCTTGATTTTTCACTCCCCACCCAAATTGGATTCCATAGACCACATATTTTCCTAGGAATCTCTTCCTCCGTTCTACCTGCCTAATAAAATCCAAGTTCTAGTTAAAACCAACCCTCCACTAATTCCACACCTTCACCCACAGAGCTCACCATGGCTGGGGGAAAATGTACACAGTAATGAAATCTGCTCTCACTTGAAAGTTAGGATGACAAACCTCATGTTATTTCAGTGCTGTCTAGTATTTCTATTACATTTCATTATTCCATTCACTCTTCCAGATAATTTTCACACCTTCACCTCTCTTCTGGAAGAGAGAAGAATGGAATACATCTAACTGCCTACTCACTTCTGGCACTGAGGTGTCTAACAGGCATCTCCACCAAATTCAATTTCTCCACCAAATCTCATGATTGTTATCTCTTCCCCAACCTTGACCTCAGTTGCTCAAATAGCTTTTGAGTCACCCCTACACACACACACACACACACACACACACACACACACACACACTTACATCTCATACCCTTTCTTGCCAACCTCGGGCTACTACCTCAGGTGAAGCCACCATCTCTTTCCTCGACTCATACAAAACCTGCAACAACCCTCCCCGCTTTCACGTGAGAACAGTACACTCTGTTCCCAAGGGAGCAACCAGTAATCCTTTTAAGGTTAGTCCTATTGCTTTATTCCCTGCTCAACACCCTCCAGGGACTCTGGTCATGTTTAGAATAAAATTCAAAGCGCTTTCTCTAATGGTCTATGCGACCCTAAATTACCAGTTAGCAAACTAGGGCTGACATGCAAAATCTGACCCATGGCATGTTTTTATTAAAAAACATGGAACACAGCCATGCCCATTCATCTAAGTAACACCTTTGGCTGCTTTCCTGCTACAATGTCAAAGATGAACAGCTCTGACAGAGACCTGAAAGCGCCCAAGTATTTTTTACAGAGAAAGTTTGACGCGCCTCTGGTCTCCCCTCACGCGCTGTGCTCCAGCCACGCTGGCCGGCTTTCTCTTCACGCAGCCATGTCAGGCCTGGGAACTTACGCCCTCCGCCCAGAACATGCTT